>NW_025900585.1:0-125335 GCF_022539505.1 Lolium rigidum | reverse complement strand
GTTCAGTTAATCAAATGGATGAACTATAGAGCACAAGAGATCAAGGCAGAGCACTAGGAGTCTATACGATGGAGCTACAAAGAGGATTGCCGAGAAAAATTATGTAGTAGAGGTAATCAGAGAAGAGTTCTAGACGGAGATGAGCGCTAGACGAGCACAAGGACAAGCTAGAGGTATCATAGTAGTAGGAATGACTTGCCCTAGCGGAGCGCAGCTGAAATCAGCGACAGAGGTAGCACGACGGCTCCGTTCATGGTGGGGCATCACAAGTCCACCGGTCGCGACCAGCACCTCATCGAGGGCTACCTCGAGCAGCTACGCGACCACCACCACCAGGGAGAAGCCCATACCACGGCGAGCAACACCGCCGCAAAACCTAGTTAGGGTAAGGGTTGGGATGAGCGCGAGTGATCGAGAGAAACAAATCTGCGCGGATAAGAAGATGGCACAGAGCAAGCTGCGTCGATTAAGACTGGCGGTAGCGGAGGAGATCGGTCGGAGCTCGTCAAAATCAAGCGACAATGGAGCTGGCGACTCAGGAGTTGCATGAGCGAGAGGGCGAGGCGAGCGAGCAAGTAAGGGGGAGAGAGTGGCACACGACCGACCGACTGGATCGGTCCTGGTTCAGCCAGACCTGGTCATTGGTCTGACCGGTGGGTCAGGATATTCAAAGGATGTTGCTAGCCCCCGACCCGGCATCCCACTTGGAGGCACGGGGGAAGAGGACCAAACCCCAACACCACAGCTAGCCCTTCCCTGTCCTCCCTCCCCACCAAAGTCTGAAAATCTTTTTTTGTGAAACGACTTTGCAAGCATATAGAACATTCAGATATACGCGCCACAATTTAGTAGTTGTTTTAAAATTTCAAAATGAGTTTAAAATACATTTCAAAAACCAGGATAATATGCTCTTGGGCGCAAAACACCTTGCCCTAAGGGATTAATTAGTTATACATCGTGTTTAATTAATAGTTAATTTCTGCCCTCTCTACATGAAATCCCTAAATGTTCTCATTGATTTTGAGCATGTTTTTTTTAGAAAACAAATAAAATTATTGTATGCACGAGATGAAACCAAGCGGCACTACGAGCATATGAAAATAATCAGATCGTATATGCGCAAAAATAGAATCATTCTCAATTTAATGTTCTTGGATGGTTTGAGGGTCTACGACTCCGACGTGCCGAAGACGGTGCTGCGTTGCGTCGTGTGCCATGGCTCCCTAAAGCCCCCTGTTTCCCAGGTAAACGGAACAAAAGAACCAACAAAACTTCCCATTTCATGCCGTAGGCGATGTTATTTCAATACCAAACATAAGCATAAGTATGCACATGTTGTCAACTTATTACTAAATCTTACTTGCAAGACACATTTGCAAACACTTCAATTTAATTATGCTCTAGAAGCTTCCATGACTATACATGTCTAATAATATGCGAGAATTACTCCTAATTAAGATATTTGTTCAAGCCGGTTTTAAAGATTTGTATCATGATATTTAATGGTATTAAAAAAATATAAACACATAGGTACATAGACAAACTCGTAGGCATTCACTGCATAGTTTATGCAACTGTAAATTAATTCAAAGAAAACTTTGTTGCAATATAAAAATTAAATTTAGCATAAGAAAACTTTGGAGTGATATGCATTACACATGAATTAAAAAAAAAGCAATAAAGCTATTTTATAAACATTTATGTTGTTATTACATCCAACTAAATGAATTGTACTCACTAATGCTATATTAAGAAACATAAGTTCAAACAAGTATAAAATTTTAGTATAAAAGTATTATTTACCCTGGGTCCAATTGGCTTCGTGTCGGGTTGTAGATATGCATGAGGACGACATGGCAGGTCGAGCAGCTTCTCCATGGCCAAGATCTTGATCCCAATCCCCTTGAAAAAATCAGTATCAACACCTGACGGCCCTTGCACGTAGTAGCGATCTCCTTGGCCTTGGTGGTCATCTCCGGTGATAGCAAGACCGCACAAAACTGTTCCATGTCAATGCCGATGGAGAGGATCTTGATTACCATCGTGCGACCGTTGTAGCGGTTGCCAATGAACTCGCGGCTAATGCAATAGTCGATGCTGTGTGTAATCCAAGGTGTGGAACCCCCACAAGGTCGACATTTAGGAGGGAGCACAGGAGATCCTCGCGGACGAGCTTGTCGCGAAAAAGATCTGAGGGAGGAAGGAGGAGTGAAGTACGAAGCCTATGTGAGCGTGTCGCACTTGTGGTGTAGGATGGCGGGCAACGCCGGGAGGTGATAATTGTGGATGAAGACGGGGTCCATGTTGTTTCCCTTATCTCAAATATCCCAGCATTCCAAAATACATTTTTTCCATTAAAAAGCAAGACAACTTCTTCTATCAAGTCCCAACTTGAAGTAGAAGATGTGATTGTGGATGCCTAGATGAAAGAAATCCAGTTGTAGGAAGAGAAATATAGAGGTTCTAATACTGGAGTTGTGCACCATACGAACAATGAGTGACCTTTTGACATTTTCAAAAAGCTTCAAACACCAATTCGAAGATAGGTATTTCATCGAAATTCTCTGTATAAAAATATACTCTGAAACTTCAGTGTGCTGCGCAAATCAGTGGTACCATATATATATGAAGTTGTGTTATATAATAAGTGCATTCTCCATAAATATGGCAGCTTGTATCTATGCATCAATAATAATATCACAACTTCATTTTAAATCTTCTAATACTAATAAAGGAAACACAGAATAACAAAAGAAAATATAATCTGATTTACTTCACACGCAGCCAACATTATGAAAAATTTAATGAGGCGCATTCACTAAGAAAAATCCTAAATGGTGATATCTATCATACATGTATCTGCCAGGTCATGATAATGAACTTGAGGTCAATAGCGATGCAAACAATAGAAAGATATATGAATTACAGTAAAGACACATAGTTCAGAAAAGGACCAGTCTACGTAGAAAATATCAAGATATAAAGGAAGATGAAATATGCTCTTAAGGTATACACTACGATCACTCAAAATCAACTAAAAAGAACCAGGCAAGAATGCCCAGGCGTGTGTGTTATTTTCAGAGTAAAACTTTCCGTCTCTTGGCAGTTCTCCTGCCCAGAAAAGCTGATTATTTTTCGTCTATATATCAACATGCTAGAGCTAATTGACTAAATTTACCTGTGGCAGTTAATTTGGAAGTAGCGGTGGATGTTTCTATTTATCAACACGCTAGAGCTTATTGACTGAACTTATTTGTGGCAATTAATTTTGAAGTGCTGGTGGATATTTTCACATCGTAAGGAGACCGCCATGTTTAACACTTCATCGATCGACAATATTGTCACCCTTCATGGATCGCACAAACATTTATTCTGTCTAGAGGGTTGGCCAGTTAATCTATATTAAAATAAAAAAGAAATATCTAGAATTAAAACTGAACAGCTTCATTCTAATTCATGTGTTGAACTTAATTTGGATCATTTCAATTAGCAAAGGCCTAAAATAATCACGAGGGATTTTCTGAAAATCACAAATGTGAAAGCATGGGAAGGGGAAAAATGTTGACACATGCAATTTAACCAAAAGAATCTATGTGGAAAAGAACTAAAAAGTATGAAATGTATGGCCTAATTATTGATACTTGAAAAAAACGGTATGAACTCATACTGGGAGAACGGTTGCCTAAGATCAACTTCACTGACATTTGGGTCAAGCTCTTCGACAAATAACTACAGACAATAACAACAATCATACATTTGGCTAGCCTGAAGAACCCATTTCATGACAAAGTCCTGATACTATGACTCGCTTTTTCAGCAAGGTTTCTGGTTCTACCACTTGTAGAAACAGAACTTAAAGATCTAATGTGTTCTTCATCAATGTCAAATAATGTCAGTTCAACTGAACACTTACACCTGATGCCATAAATGTCCTTGAGGGGGATCATATATAACTGTAACAAATAAATAGTTTATAAAAATACACTGCCCCTCTGCTATCACAAAATATATGCAGTAAAACAGTAGCATATTACTATAACAAAATTCAGGAATAGTAGGACTATGGTTTTAACAAATAAACTAATTATTCTCTCCAATTGATTTTGGATACCGAATGAGATAGCTGATGGTTTAAATGCCGTGCAAACCAATTAAACTGAATACAAACACTCGTGTTGATTGGTCAAAGAAGAAGATTTTTTAGGGAAAGAAATAGTTGTTATTAAAAAGGATAAGGGCCATCACAGTAAAGATCGAAGTACCATATTCACGAAGAAATCAACCATGAAAACCTGCAAGCACCAAATCACTAAGGTGAAGCTAACATCACAATCTTTGGCTCTACAACCCAAGATATGACAAAAAAAAAAAGAACATGCATCTCCCATATTTTTCTATTTCTAGACTAAAAAGACAAAGCTAACATATTAATTTTATTCTCTGCTTCGAGCAAAAAAATTAGGACATTCAATTACGACTCATTATTTCCCTTTCTCCAAATCTGAAGTTCATAATGATGCAGTTCACAAAAACACAATATAAAAATTAGGATAATGAACTGCACTTCACTTCTTCTATTTCATCTCAGCATCATGCTACATTGGAACGGGTCCCAAAGAGAAGAGAGACACACCATATCAACACCACAAACAGAATCATCAAACCTACAACAACTACCAGTACCACCAGCTCAAGATTATACTCAATTAACTGAAGAAAGGAGAGCTAAATAGAAGAGCGATTGAAATCAAATGCTTACAGGCCTCCTGTCCATGTTCAAATGCCCACCTGGTTTGTCTGATTCAGTGAATACAACACCACCTGCATTAGCCATTCATGTGAATATTTATGTAGTCAAATCGAATCTGGCATGGGAAGAACATATATTCAAGATGGCATCAATCCATTGTAGATTTGTAGCGCAGAGACCAACTTCAAAGGGGATGGAACTACACCTAGCACATGGCCCGAAGGAAAAAAGTAAGATGGTCAGAACATATTTGCAGACCTATCAGCTAGTTCAAGACCTTAAATTCTTAAGATACGGTGGTTATTGTCAAACCTTTTCCCTGCCTTCTCTGTCTTGTCATAGTACAATTTTCTGAAGTGGGAAACTGTGCATGCCACTTCTGTCACTCTGGGGCCACCGAAGTTGGATTGTGAGCCAACCTCGCATCCTCTGAGTCGTTGATGCCACTCTGCTATTGCCATGCCGCAACCATTGAAGGGGTATCTTCCAAACTACGATCGGACTGACCGAGATACACCTTGGTTCCCTCACCAGTCACCACACTTCCCCTTCATTGGTTTATCGAAGTTCCAATGCCTGTCATGTCTCACCCCTTTGCTAGCTGTGGTGCCATCCTCCTGTAGCAGTCTTCTGTGTCGCCTCTCGTACCATATCAAGGTCAGGATCCTATCCCTTCTCACGCCCAAAACCTTATACGCCATTCATGTCAGCTCTTCACCTTTCCCAGCCTAATAACAAAGTGATAAAAATAAAAATTCAGTAATTCAACTTCAACAACGGGCGGATTTTGGATCTTTAACACATAACAGAATGAAGAAATTGTATGCACCATCAAGGAAACTACACTTCTTTTGGGCTTATGCTTATGCACAAGCCGGCTTATGGACAATGGTGGGGAGAAACTGTAGTGGAAAGAAGCCCCAAGAAACTGGTTCCTTCTATTCTTTTGGGCTTATGGAGATTTGGCTTATTTATTGTTAGAGTTGTGCAATGTCTATAAGGTCCCTGAATTTGATACATACTCTAAATAAGTGATGATACCATGTTTATGCTAGTTTTAAGTAAAAAAATTGGGTAGAAATGAAAAAAAGGAATTATGAAGAATCAGATTATAATAGAAACATAGTATCTTCGTACTAGCACTTTTGCCGAGAAAAAACATGGAGTACTTGTATTTGTATACATGTATATGTACGTAGATCTAAAGAGGACTTGATTCGTGGAATTTAATATCAGCATGTGCACGCCACACGTGATGAAAGAATCATCGTACGCTACTCCCGAAGCGGATCTCAGCTATGCGCGTATGCCGACGGAACAACTAGCTGGATGATCGAATTTGACCTGAAGTGGCAATCCTGATGTAAAAAGGAAGAAAACAAGGGGCAAATAGCTATGCCTCGTTCGATTTTTAAGGCAGTAAGCCCGGAAACGGTCCAGAAACACCTCGCCAGCAGTTTCTCGCTGGAGACAGAAACGTAGCTTCGCGGTGGGGGGAAGCAGGCTAGAAACTCTCCTTTTCTTTTGGGCTTCAGCTTCCTGGAACCTAGAAACTGGGCTAGAAGCCCAAAAGAAGTCACCCTAATACTCGGAAGGATTTGACTTGTAGATGTATAGAACACAAGCTTCCATTAAAGCTGATGGATAGAATTGGCCAATGGCCAGGGAGAGCAGCAAGCATAGAGCTGCGGTGCTTGTGTCGACAACAAAGCTAGCAGCAGAATTGCACTTCATCACATAGGAGACAGGGTGAGCAGCAGGTCAACAGTCGTTGTAGGGGAGGGTCATGAGAGAAAAGGGCAGGGCCGGCAGTGGTCGCCCATAGAGGAGAGCCACACCAAATCCATCACACAGAGCCGCAGTCTTTCCGTACGGGATCCACTTCAATCCGTACTCCTCCCGTCCTCCTCACCCCCGGACTAATCTCTACCCACTATTACAAACAGCCTTACCGCCGGCGACCTGGATGGGCTTACCGCCGGCGCCTATGCATTCGCCGGCGATCACCTCGCCGGTGGTAATCGCCTCATCGCCGGCGCCTTCCACTCGCCGGTGGTAAGTGGCCGTTACCGCCGGCGTTTCACCCACTTCGCCGGGGGTAAGTCTTTCCGCCGGCGCTTCCCATCTCGCCAGTGGGCATCAGGTTACCGCCGGCGCTTCCCGTTTCGCCGGCGGTAATATTAACGGAGCTTCAGGTCCTTGCCGCCGGCGCTTCCCATTTCGCCGGCGGTAACATTAATAGGAGCATCATGCTGTTACCGCCGGCGCCTTACCATTTCGCCAGCGGTAATATTAATAGGAGCAAAAAAATAAAAACTCGAATCAGACAACATATATACACCAGAATTCATAGCATATACATAGAATATACAGGCAAATACCAGAATGACAGCAAGATATACATCATTAGCAAGATTCACATCACTAGCAATGATACACATCATTAGAAAGTCCCGAAATGTCCCGAAATGTCCATAACATGCATGCATGCATCAATAACACAAGTGTCGACCATATGTTTCAAACATCGCGACTCAAAGTAGCACATATTACACAAATACATACAAGTCCAAGTCGACGACCTAGCTAAACAACAATGACATAGTAAACTATAGAGGCGGTGGCGACAAGCATCATCACGATGAAAGGGGTCCTCCGCATCTCCCTTCTCTGTCCCGCTCGAAAGTTGGCGTATCGAGCTTCCGCCTCCTCCAAAGTGGTGTACCCCTTGTAACTCGTTACCGCTGAAACGGTGGACCTGCCTCCTACAGCCTTCCCGGTCCTCATAGACTCCAGGAACCCCGCCGTGGTAGACAACATAGTACGTCATCTATGCAAACACAGAAAAAGAAATGAAAGTTGTTAGTACATTAGTAGAGAGAGATATAACATAGAGTACTAGTGCAAAGAAAAAGCATGGAAATTACTTAAGTAATTTTATGACTAACATTTGCAAAGGACAAAAGTTTTTGAGTCAAGTCGGCTTCGGCGGGAAGGGACGGATGCCCTCGAGCGTGGTGAATGTTCTGTCGTCACATCCATCTTCTAATCGGCCTTCTATCTCGGCCTTAGAAAGTGCGGGACCATAGTGGAACAAGCCACCATTACCGCAGACATCCCTCCAGAGTATTGTGCAAATGGTACGCTAGATGGCACGGAACTCGGCTCTCACGTTTTCATCGGTGGTGTCCGCCATGTTCACGAACATCCGCTGAAGACTGGATGGCAACAAGAGATCGTTCTGAGACCTTACAATCGACCTCATCTGTAGGATGGCAAACCAGGCCTCCATCCCATTGTCATGCGCCGATTGCTTGAGGCAGGGGAACTTGGTTATGTGGTTGCACACATAGCAACCTTTAACTTTCTTCTCATGCCTGATTTTGTCGATGCCAACCTCGGCTATGAAGCCGCCGAGGGCTTTATCAAGTGTAGACTTAAGGTCGGTGAAGTCCTTGTCCGGATCAAGCCCGGAGTCGAGGTAACTGACATGTGAATGATACGGGTGAAAGAGGAGGAGGGTGCAGTACTTGAATCTGCGCAAAATGGAAATAAACCATCATACTCGATCAACTATGAAGGAAATTTATGAAAGAATGTAATAGAGGGTACTCTAGTAACCAAATACTTACTCGCGGAAATATGGTATGGCAAAGCATTCCTTATCCTTGTTTAACACCAAGAAATCCTTGATGTACTTCGCTAGAAAGGCTTGTTCGTTCTGGATGACAGCTTGGAGTCATGTAGAAGGGGTCCATGATAGCGATGTTCGTTGTGTTCTCCATGGCGATATCGTGCGCCATGCTGAGCGATAGGAGGCGGACCAAGTTTCGGTCGAGCCGTTGCATGTTCAAGAGCCCGAAGATGTCTTCATATCGAATGAACATCAAGTCCACAGTGGTATGTGGTGACAAAGCCAAAGCCAGTGGGCACCTTGGCTGTCAAAACCGGGTGCGAGGGATTTCTATCTCGAAGAAGTAGGTCCTCTTCATTAGAACAGCATCATGCAAGCTCCTCATATCCGGCGTCACCTGCTGGACAATGTGTGCCGGCAGCATAGGCTGGCATAGGTGATGCATCTTCCTCCACGGGGTCGGCAACTTGTCATTAACCACTTTCTTGCTTGCAGCAACATCTCCGGACTTCTTCCGCTTCCTGACCTTCTTCTTACTGCAACCGGGAGTGGCGTTTTGTTTCATACCCTCCGTGGTCGCACCAAGGAGTGTCCTCGGGGTAAGCCCAACTCGGGGTGGAGCGGTGAAGGCGGTCGTGTTCCGCCTACTCGGGAGTTTCTTGTGAAAGGAACAACTTCTTCTTTAGCGTACGATCGGCGGGTGGCTTGTAAGGAGAAACCCCGTCGCCCTCCATCTCAGCGATGAACGTATCGATTGGAGCTTGATCGATGTCCAACGCGTTGCCGTGCCGACTCTCGGGCTGACCTGTCGGGCTGGCTATCGGGCTCAAAAGGACCACCGGACGGTGGAGGACTCGGGGAAGCCGTCGCATCCCGAGGAGTGACCATGCCATAGCTTTCCTCCGAACCTCGAGGCGGCGGTGTTCAGCCGAATTAGGGCTTTCGGCCATAGAAGGATGTGATTCTTGAGGTCCCCGAGAGTGAGCGGGGTTTCCGTTTCCGGGGTTGATAAGGAGGATGGAGGTCTTGGCATCCCGGTAACGACCGGTTCACGCGAACCCGGCTCATGCTATCATCCATCCTGGCGCAGTGGAACGTCCGCTTTTTTGGCAGGAGGACACTGCCGCTCGCTACATCCTTCAACTTGTTATCCACATTCAGTAGGAAGGTGCAAGGAGTCACGTCCTCCTATGAAAACATGTGTACGTAGGTCAGAGAGGGGCGATGACAAAGTATCTAATTTGTAGAGGCTTGAGAGGCTAAATTAATTACCGTGAGGGCGTCGAGCTCGGCTCGCGTCGAAGGACCGAGGCCAGGCGTGCACGTGACTGAGGGGCTACTGGCGCCCCCATGGCCGCCGAATCCTCTCTAGCGCATACCAAGTTGGGTGTGCATTGAGCATGTATGGTTGGAGGCCGGTTGTCGGAGTTGCTAGCGCCTAGGCTGATCACCGGCATCGGTCCCTTTTAGCCGCCGGCGAAGTAATTCTTCATCGACAGCACAAGATCAGGGATGATTTCATTGACCCTGGTGGCCACCGCGTCATCAACCTAGCTAGCAACCGCGGCACTGACGCGTTGCTCCATGGTTTCCAAGTCGGCCACCTTTTTCATAAGAGCCTCGTGCTCCCGGTCCTTCTGCTCCTGCCGTGACTCCTTAGTGCTTGCGGGCATGTCCAAGCCATAGTCGACAAGCTTGCGACCTCCTCCGGCACCGGGGACACGGTGGGGCTTGTCCAACGGAGGCCGTTCCTTCATGGTGTTCAGACCCCTGATAAAAGGCGTGTCCCACGGGACTTTGCCCGTCGACGTCCGGGTCGAGGAGCCGCCTGATTCGGCGGCTGCTTGTTCCTTCAACTCGCCATAAGTAACATGAACAATTTTCGAATGTAATGGACTTGGTGAGCAGTATCAAATTAATAGGCTGGTAAATTGCTTACCACCGCATTCTCAAGTGCCTTCACCTTCGCGTCGGTGACCAACTCAACTCCCACCACCACATCAGGTTTCGTGACACGTTTCCCACCCATTTCTCTATGGTATCGGGACCTGAGATATGCCCCGAAGAGTGGGTCTTTGTACTTGGCAAAAGGGGGCTCGAGGCTAGCGTTTATGTAGGCCTGGTCCACCTTGTCCCATACCGGCTGCTTGCCTTCGAAGCCACGGCAACCGAGATGGTGGTGACCGATGTTCTTATCCGCCAGTGTCCTCCCCCAGTGCCGATTGTTGTTTGGTGTACTCGAGCTCCTCGTTTTCCAAGAATTTATTATACCGATCCAGCCGTCATCCGCGGGAAGTGGCGCTGGATCTCCGTCCAAGTCTCATTGTCACCAAGCATCCCCCTCAGCATTGTTTTATAACCGCTGAGGTTCTTGGTGAACTTAGAGGGCTCGTCTATTCACGATGTTATCCTTGGGATCCTCGTTCCTGTATTCCACAGGGAACTCATACCGTGCGTGCAGCCGCGCAAGGAGTTGGGCCTACAGATGCTGCTTCTTCTTGGTTCGGAGTTTCGTCTCGTTGACGTCGACAATGTCCCGAAGGATTGCTCCCAGCTGGAGGCCGTACCCCTTCGCCACATGCTTGGGCTCAGTAGGAAGACCGGTCTTGGCGTCCACCGCGGTGATTATGTCGCGAGTGGTGCCGACCCTGTTTGGGCGCCGCTGCTTCCGTTTCCTCTTGGCCTCGGTAGTAGTATCCGAGCTACCCCCGGCAACGCCACCTGTCGGTGGTCTCATCGGCAGCGGCCCTCTCATCCTCACCATCGTTGTCCATCTCATCATCCCCCTCCTCCGAGGACCCGTCATCGCTGCCTCGGAAGTTCTTCCAGCCTGATCCGAGACCATGAGCCCGTAGTGCTCATCCAACTTCCGCCGAGAAGACCCGTCAACGTCTTCGTTGGGGTCTGCGTAAGACGACATCGCTAGCTATACCTTATGTAAGTGCACAAGCTACTGTAAGTGCACGAGCTATTTTAAAAATATAATCAGAAATTCATATACTGTAACTATCACATGACAAATTCAGAAATTCATATACTGTAACTACTGAACCAAGTGCAACACTTATTCGCTTCTCATTAGTTCTGCAACCATAACAACACTGGACATTATAGGTAATCTATTCTTATATAGTTACTTAGCCAAGCAGTAGCTAGCACCCATGGAAGGAATCACCACATAAACTAGAGTGGTTCAGTGACCATGCTTAGGGGTCAAAAAACAATGTGCAGCCAACCCTAGCAGTATCAATGTCCAGGAATTAAGAAAATCACTTGCATTACAACACATATTCTGTTAACACTACTAGGTGTAAATCCATGGCGTAAAATTCGGCATGACCTTTGCTAAAAATGGTCATGCCAGAGTGCCAGAAATTCGCCGGAACAGAAGTTAATCGACATTCCGGCGAAACATTGGCACTCAATGTACCTGCAGACACATATCTAGGCAACAAACTACATGAGATACAGAATTTTCAATACATCTGGGCAACAAACTGCATGCCATGATCAAGCATACAGTGTTATCATTTCAAAGTTGCTTTTTGTACCTGCAGAGACATATCTCGGGCAACAAACTGCATGCAGAGATATATAATTTTCAATACATCCGGGCAACAAACTGCATGCCATGATCAAGCATATAGTGAACTAATTTCAAAGTTGCTTTTTATGTCCAGAAAGTGCTACTATCACAGTAGCTTCCAGTAATTATTAACATCAAGATTTTTAAAGTTTTGTAACAACAACAACAGATCATGTTATGCTTTCTGGATAGTAAATAACAATCATGCTATGCTTCTACCTTTAGTACTGTTTTATCAAAAACATATGGAGCAACGAGGTGCAATCATGTGGTCACAACAAAATCAAATAAGAGAACGTACACAACCAAGTAATGAATTAATCAGGGATGGGGCTAAACTAATGCAATTACTATATACTATTATCAATGCTCAAAAATTGCACATTACATTTTCTGAAGTTTAAAACAGTATGAAGCAAGACTTACAGGTACACATGATACTAGATACTTTCTGAAGCACCAGACGACACTAATTGTCAACAATTACCATTATGAAGCAAGGCTTACAGGTACAAATGTATTTCAGAAGCACAGATTTTACATAAATTGGGATGCACATGGTCTCAAATGGAAGCTGTAGCTTTTTATACGATACAGAAATTGGTGTCAGATAAAGAAATTGGAAATTTGCAAGCTCCCTCTTTTTCTTTGAAGTAGCTAACCTAGTTTGAACAACATCAGAAGGAAGCTTGAACAACATCCAAACTAGTTCATAGTGCTAGTTAATTCATAGTGCTACAATTATCGAAGGAAGCTTGAACAACATCCAAACTAGTTCCATCAGTACAAGAACACTTGGAATCTATGGTTCTAATCGCAATTTCCATCAAATAATCGCTGCGCACATGGGAAGATATTGGCATAGAGAAGTGGCGAAAGCTTACTCAGTTGGACGGGAAGAGGACGGCTCGGGATGAGAACTGCGTCGCGCGCGCCGACCCCGCTCTGCGCCCGCGGACGACTCGGGAAGAGGGCGACGGGGCGAGCAACTGCGATGGAGGGCGACGAGGCGAGGTGCTGCGAAGGAGGGCGACGGGGTGAGGTGAGGAACGACGGCGGATCGAGGAATGTGGCAAGGGAGAGAGGGAGGCAGGGGAGAGAGGGAGGCAGGGGAGAAGGGCGCACCTGTGGTGGAGGGCGACAGCAGCGACGGCGGCAGGGGAGAGGCGGATCGACGACGGCGGCAGATCAATGGCGGCGGATCAACGACGGCGGCGGATCGACGACGGCGGTAGATCGACGGCGGCGGGAGATGCGCGTGGTGGGATTTGGGGATCGACGGGGACGGGAGGGGGAAACGCGTCACACGACTAAGTCGTTGAAAGCCTACCCTCGGCGTTTTGGCGTAAACGCCGGTGGTAAGTTTACAGCCACTAACAGGTGGGCCCAATTGTTGTTTCCACCTGCGGAAGGAGCCTAATTCGCCGGGGGTAAGTTTTTTTTCCTTCAGCTGGCGAGACACCTTTAGTTCCATAAACATGTTGATTAATCAAATCTGATTACTTAGCACAGTGGTGCCATTCTCGATCTTGTACACAGCCTTGCACCCAGGGTTCGAATCCCTCTAGGTGCAAAAAGGCCAACCTTTTTTTCCCTTCCCTTTTCTTGCTAAGACCTCTTTTATTGTTTCTTGTTTATTTGGATAAATTGTAAAGTCCTTTTGGCGACATCTCATAAAAAACCAATGAAGGATAAATTGCAAGACATAAATTTAGGATTTTAATTCTTGAATGACTTCAAAGTCCTTTCGGCGAGATCCGATAAAAAACCAAGACATAAATTTAGGATACACTTGAGAAGGACAAATGGTTGTTCGAGAGATTATTATAAATACACAAATGACTTCAAAGTCCCTTCCGCTTGGTCCTTGTGACCCCACCGGTATCGTCGCGACTCCTTGTGTACTGAGGAACACTTGACCTAGGTAGCGTCGTCCTTCTTCTTCTTAGTGTGTAGGTTCTATCGTCTTCATCGGGTTCTTCCATCATTGGGTCTCCGACGAGGCCGTCGAAGTCTTGCTCATCGGCAACTCCATCCATTCCGACGAGGGCCCTTTTTTCTCTCCTTACGACAACACGGTTGGGCCTTGACGGGTTAGTTATGAAGAAGCATTGCTCGACGTGCTTAGCCAATACCCAAGGCTCATTTTGCGCGGTGGGGTTCTTGGTCTTGGATTTGGGGGGCAGTCGCATGGTGGTGACATAAGCATCTTCTTTTGTGATGTCCGTAGCCCATCTGACACAAAACATCGGTAGCTTCTCCCCGACGTAGTCGAGCTCCCAGATTTCCTCGATCCTTCCGTAGTACCTTTTCTTCTCTTCACCCGTGTACGATTCCATCGTCACACCCGAGTTCTGATAGTCGCTTCTTTTGTCTCTCTCCTCTGCGGAGAATGTGTAACCGTTGATGTCGTATTTCTGATAAGTCATGAGGTTGGGGGCGGGCCCATAAGACAAGGCCAATATCATTTTGTCTACGTCGCTTGCCATTGGTGGGGGATTGGCATCAATCTGGTCTTTGAACCAGCTCGCGAAAGAGGAGTTGTGCGCTCTAAATACCTCTTCTTCCGTCATCGGCTTGTCAGCCCTGCTCTTGATCATGTTTATGTGCTGATCCACCCAAGGCTCTACCTCGTTCATGTGCTGTAGTGCTACTAAGTGGGCCCTGTTGAAGTCTGTTCTCCTATCATCTTGATCCGCGTCGAGTTCCCTCTTGCCAGCGTTGTGGCCTACTCCCTCGAATCTGCCGAGGTGCTTGTTGGCAGGCAATCCAACCGGACGTGGGTCGTCCTCGTTTAAATAATTCTTGCAGAAAGAGATGCACTCCTCGGTGAGAAAGCCTTGGACGATGCTTCCATCCGGATGTGCCCTGTTACGAACGTATCCTTTGATGAAGTCGTTCATTCTTTCTAACGCCATCATGGTGTGAAGGAACGCGGGCCCGAGATCCTCGATATCGTCCACTATATGCACCAGCAGATGGACCATGATGTCAAAGAATGCGGGCGGGAAGTACATCTCCATCTCGCATAGGATGGTGACGATCTCTTCCTGCAGCCTCCCGAGTTTCTTGACGGTTATCGACTTTTGAGTGATGACGTCGAAGACGTTACACAGGTCAGTCAGCGTCGCACGAACGTGTGGGTCCATTATCCCTCGGATAGCAACCGGAAGTATCTGCGTCATCATGACATGACAGTCATGAGACTTCATCCCGCTGAAGATTTTTTTCGTCGGGTCCAGCCATCTGCGTATCAGCCCCGCGTAGCCTATGGGAAATTTGACTTCTAGGAGGCACTTGAAGAATTGTTCGAGCTCATCGGGATTTAGAGTGAAGCAGGAGGGGCAAGGAGTTTCGCGCTGCTTGGCCACCCTTTTGCGTTTGCGACCATCCATCTCCTCCTCCTCAGTTTCCTGGTCAACCTGCGCGAAATGAAGCTCTTTTCTGATATCAAGGGCCATCAGGTCGTGTCTTGCTTTCGACCCGTCTTTGGTCCTCTCCAGCATGTTGAGCACAGTGCCAAGCAAGCTCTCGCACACGTTCTTCGTGATATGCATGACATCAAGGCTATGAGGCGTACCGAGGATCTTCCAAGTACGGCAAGTCCCAAAACACGGACCTCCTTTTCCATACCCCCAAGAGCGGCCCGGGTTCCTTTTTCTTTCTCTTGTCTCCTTTCTTCCGCTTCCGGATCTTTATCTTACCTCGCCGGAGGGCGGTCTTTCCAGCTTTTTCAATAGAGTATCTATCTCTTCGCCGCTTCGCCTAGGTGGAGGTCCCTCGACCTCATCCTTCCCATTGAACAGGTCTCCACGCTTCCTCCACGGGTCATTCTTGGGAAGCCACATTCGATGCCTCATGTAGATGGTTTTTGAAGACCCGGATCCTTACCCAGTCGTAAAACGGCATCTTTTCCATACACCTCACACATGCCTTGTGTTCGTGGCACACTCGGCACGCGATATATCCGTATCCAAGATAGTCCTGCACCGTCGTCAACAGGTGCGGCTTTCATACGGAAAGTTTCTTGTCCGTAGGCGTCCCAAGTTTCTATCCCTTCCTCCCACAGAGTGACTAGCTCCTCCTTCAATAGCTCCAGATACAGGTTGATATCGCTCCCTGGCTGCGTTGGCCCTTGGATTAGCATACTCATGTGTATGTACTTCTTCTTCAAGCATAGCCATGGAGGGAGGTTGTACATCCATACAAACATGGGCCAGGTGCCGTGCTTGCTTCTTTGGTTCCCAAACGGATTGAGTCCGTCGCTGCTCGCACCCAACCTCGATGTTCCTTGGTTCTTTCCCGAATTCTTCGTAATACTCATCGTCTAATGTTTTCCACCGGCTTGCATCCAAAGGGTGTGTTAGCACCGGGTTTTCAACCCGTTCTACATCACGCATCACCGCCTCCTTTCTTTCCGCGTGCCAGCGCATGAGCTTTGCTTCCTTAGGGTCCACGAAGTACCGCTGCAGACGGGGCGTGAGCGGGAAGTACCACGCAACTTTTCGAGGAGATTTTCTTGTGCCTCTCTTGTATCGAGATTCGCCACACTGTGGGCATGTATCGAGATTGGCATGCTTGTTCCGATATATTATGCAGTCACTGATGCATGCCTGGTATTTCTGGTGCGGTAAATCGAGAGGGCACACGATTTTCTTGGCCTCCTGTAGGCTACCGGCACACGTGTTATCTTTAGGAAAGTGGATCTTCAAGTATCCGAAGAGTTCGTCCACACTTGTGTCCGTCCATTTGTGCTTTGCCTTCATCTCCATAATATCGAGAGCATATCTCAGACGGCTCTCCTCCATCCCACGAGCTGCGTCGTACAACGGAGTTCTCGAGTCTACCTCGAGTTGATCCAGCTTAGCCTTCCGTCTACCAGCGATTTTGGGGTCGGTCGATGTGTTGCCGAGAAGAAGTTCTTGAAAATGACGGTCCCGCACGGCCGCGGTTAGCGGGGTAATTCTACTCATGTCCTCGTCGGCCGCATGTTCTTCCCGGCCTTCTTGATCACCATCAACGTGTGCGCCATCCTCTTCAACCTCGTCTCCATTGCCGTATGGGGCATCCTCTTCATCACCTTCGTTATCATCATCTCCACCATCATCATCTCCATCATCATCACCTTCGATATCATCATCTCCATCATCACTCATCCACCGAGTATGCCCCTCCATGAAACTATACCCGAGCAGGTGCTCATTCACTATGCTCGAAAAGGGGTCGAACAACGACCCTAGCTTGCATCTTCTACAAGGACACATTATATCCTTTCGCTTTTTAGATACATGTCGGCCGTCGCGCGTTCCACGTATCTATCCACGACGCTTTCCCTCATCTTGATGACCATCGTCACCTACAGGATAAGATAATTGATTACAACCGCCGTCTCGGTTTTCACGAAAAAATTCGGCATGACCTTTGCTAAATATTGTCATGCTGGAGTTCCAAAATTCGCCTGAACGGAAGTTAATCAACATTCCGGCAAAACATTGGCAACTCAATGTTCCCGCACACGTCAACAAATGCAAAACAATGCATTTACATATATGGAACCGCGTCTTTTGCCATCACTAGTGACATAACCGTGACTTTTCACCAACTCATGAACATTCCACTCATTAGTTATATACCTATTAGTTGACGCGACGTCCAAAAGCACCGGAGAGACGCCACACGTCGAATTTTATGCTCGAGAGATCTAGAGATCTAGAAATAGAGAGATCTAGCTAGATCTAGTGGAAAAGGTGGTGGGATCTAGATCTAGATCATGCAAATCATGCTAGAGGGGCTAGGTAGTGCATGATTTGCTTAAATACATCATATTTTGTTGGTTGAAATAGCTAAAATAGGTGGGGGAATGAGCTAACTAGTGCTTGGGTTGATTTGCCATCACATATGAGTGTGTGTGGGTGGTAGTAGGTGGCTGGTCGTCTTAATAATGGCCAGCCCCAGGTTACCGCCGGCGCTTACATACCAAAATGCCAGCGGTACAGGCCGTTACCGCCGGCGTCTGCGGGCCTGAAACGCCGGTGGTAAATGAAGGCTGCGTGGCCCACCCTGGCGCGGCGGCAGGGCCCATTACCCCCGGCGTCAACAACCCACGTCGCCGGCGGTAGAGCCAATTACCCCCGGCGCCCTAGGGGCCAATTTGCCGGCGGTAAGTGAAGGCAGCGTGGCCCACCCTGGCGCGGCGGCAGGCCCCATTACCCCCGGCGTCAACAGCCCACGTCGCCGGCGGTAGAGCCAATTACCCCCGGCGCCCTCGGGGCCAATTCGCCGGCGGTAACACCAGGCCCAATTGTGATACTGCGGCCCATTGTATCGCCGGCGCTCGCGTGCCCATTTCGCCGGTGGTATTGGTGGCACCCCCGGCGCCATCCTACCTCCTCGCGCCGGCGGTAGTGTTAGGCCCCCCTGGAAGCTATTACCGCTAGCATCTTCAACTCGTATTTGCCGGCGGTAAGGAGTGCGGCTATAAGCTATTCCCTAGTACCTGGTCTCCGGTCGCCGCTGTCGCGGTTATGTCGACCTCAGAACTTCATGGCCACCTCCCGTGCCATAGCCTCCCCTTGATGGAGCCAACCGCCAGCGATCCCTAGTAACTCAATATTATACTAGACGCATGTGTAGCCACCTCCCGCGGCATGCTCGATCAACCCTCCCACCAATGAGAGAGAGTGTGTGTTGGGGGTTGGGGTTAGAAGTGTGCACCTGATCGACTGGCCTCTTCCCGTGTCCATGCCCCCGCTGTATCGCTGTCGTCCGGGCCGCAAGGTCCGTCCTCCTTGTGCATCCCCACTCGAACCGCGACCGAGCCACGGGATGGCGCCTGCCCAGACCCAGCAGAGGAGGAGCCGAGCCCGCCGGCCGGTGCATCGTGGAAGAGGCCCAGCTACCCGAACGGTGCTCCTTTGTCGCCCCTCGAATCTCCGGGCAGGGCCGGTCTCCCCCGCGCCCACAGCAGCTCCGTGGATCTTGGTGAGGAGCTCGCGGTGGTGTTTTCACGGATGGGGCAGAGAAATGGCGACTAGATAGGGGACGATCTCGTTGCAGTTGGACTGGAGCGTGGGTCCTACCTGACAGCGTGAGAGGCAACATATGCCTATGCGTGCGCGCGGTGGAGCGCTGAGAGTGCAGCGTTTGCAACAAGATTACTTGTTTTAAGTAATATGCTTACTCTTATTTAAATTAATTGTTTCAGGTTATGCAAAATGTTGTCTAAATTTGTTTAGATTCATTGAACCCACGATAACCAATTTATATCAAATAATTTAGAGTAAAGGGAGTGCATGTGTTAAAAGAAAATCAAATGTTGGACAAAAATTATGTAAGGATCCAAATTAATCCATCAAGGCAAATACCACTCGCAAAAAGGATACTGATTTCGATGCGGAATAATAATCTAGCACATCAAGTAAAACAGGATGACCGAACAAAATAGAAAGCATCCAGACGCAATAAACATAAAAGCTATTTAGACTGCAATGCTAGCAACCAGACATGCTCATCACATAAGAGAAAGGAAAACGCTTTCCATCCGGCGACCGATCGCTCGCCAGCGATCGGTCGTCGTCCCTCGCTCCCGCGCGGCCCTATATGGGCCTGGTTTTTCGGCCCAAACTGGAGTGTTGATTTTTTTAAAAAGAAATATACCGTGTTGTTTTCAGATTTGTAACAATTAGATAAAAAATTTGTTGTGAACTCACACGACATAATTTGTAAGATTTTTCTAAGTGATATGTTACGAAAATGTGTGTTTCTTGATACGTTGTAAACGGATGACTTTGTTGTTGTAATTATTTGTGATTTTTGGTGTAATTGTTTTAGTCATGGACACTTTTTTCGTAGAGATGTTGTATATGTTCGTTAGTTTTGTAACAAATGCGTATAAAAGTTATAGAGAAAGCATGTCGAGAGATATTGTAATGTTTACCTGGACTTGCTATAAATTATTTTGTTGTAATCGCTAGTATTTTTTGGTAAAAATAGCTGGTGATTTTTGTTGTATTTGTTTCTAACTTTTGTAAAAATAGACGATGATTTTTGTTGTAATTCAAGTTGTAGCAAATTAAATTATTTCTTAACAACTTTTGAATTATTTGCAAAAATATATTTTTTAGTTGTAAATAGTCTGTGGTTTTTGTGGATGATGTTTGCGACTTTTGTTGTAAACACCCAAATTATTTGTGGTATGTGTTGCTAATTATTGTTATAAATATTTTACTGGTTTGTTCTAAAGATATTTATGGAATGAAAGCAGATTTTTATTGTAAACATCCAAATAAAATAATTTTGGTTTTTGTTATTAATTATTGTTGTAAGTATGTTTTCGATTTGTTGTAAAGATATTATTGCATGGAAACTGACTATTATTGTAAACACCCAAATAAAAAATATTGTTTTTGTTGTTAATTATTATTGTAAATATATTGATAATTTGTTGTACATATATGTGAAGATTTACTGTGAAAATTTTGTTGTAATACTTTTTATTTTTTGTACACAAAGCGGCGGGTTTTGTTGCTATACTAAACAACGGGTTTTGTTGTAAATATCTGAAAGTTTGGGGGCAAAGGGAAACACGTGTTCGGTTTAAACCGATAGGCTTAGGACCGCGGGTTGATTGTCCAAAAACCAGGAGGCAAAATGCAAAAATCGAAATGCTGCTAATTCCGCACGCCGGATTACGATCGAACGGCTTCGGTACAACCGATCCCGCGCGCGGATCGGCCGACCTAAGAGAAACTATTATAGCAACAACGTGGCTGCAAATTGGATTTTCTGCCACGTGAAATCACTTGAACCTTGATCGTTGCATGCTCTGAGTCTGGCCTCTCCGCGCCCGATTCAGAAGCAGAGTCCCTGTCCACATCGGGTGTCCGGCTTGACTCCCAGGCGAACCCCGATGTAATGCGAGATGCAGGCGTCGATGGAGGTGTATATCACCTGATTCTTCGACAGCGTGCGGCGGTGCCACTTGCTGATGCCCATCCAATTCATCTTCCTCACGCCGCACCACTTGTTGTTTTCGGTTTGTGTACCAAACGAGCGTGATTTAATATAAACGATACGTTGAAAACATAGTTAGACATTAGAGGTTTGTGTATTATATGCCTGTCTTGGATATATGCTCCCTCTGATTTAAATTAATTATTGCAGGTTATGCAAAATGTACGTTGCCTAAATTTATTTAGATTCATTGAACCCATGATAACTAATTTATATCAAATAATTTAGATTAAAGGGAGTGCATGTGTTCAAAGAAAATCAAATGTTGGACAAAAAGTATGTAAGGATCCAAATTAATCCATCAAGGCAAATACCACTGCAAAAAAGATACCGATGTCGATGCGGAATAATAATTTAGCACATCAAGTATAACAGGATGACTGAACAAAATAGAAAGCATCCAGACGCAACAAACATAAAAGATATTTAGACTGCAATGCTAGCAACCAGACATGCTCATCACATAAGAGAAACTATTACAGCAACGACGGGGCTGCAAATTGGATTTTCTGCCTGGTGAAATCACTTCAACCTTGATGGTTGACTGCTTGAGTCTGGTTTCTATGTGTCCGATCCGGAGCCAGAGTCGGTGTCCGGGTTCTTCACGAACCAGAGCCGAGGCGAACCCCGATGCAATGCGAGATGCAGGCGTCGATGGAAGCGTATATCACCTGATTCTTCGACAGCCTGCGGCGGCCCCGAGCTGCTGATGCCCACCCACTTCGTCTTCCTCACGCCGCACCACCCAAGGACCTGATCCGCCATGCGCTCCATGGAGGCATTGCCCATGCCCGTCACGAGGCGAAGCTCTTGCGGGCGCGCCACCTCCAGGCCGTGGTAGTCCCTCAGCATGCGGCAGTCGGAACGGATGTTGTACGCGACGAAGCCCACGCGCGCGTCGTCGAGGAAACGCCGGAGAATGGCAGGCACAGCACCGCCGGCCTGCGCGATCTGGAACACGAGGCACCGGCGTCCGCAGCAGAGCTGTAGCGTGCCCGGCCGCGGCTCGGCGCCCAGACGGCGGAAGGAAGGGGTCCACTGCACGCCCATGCCGACGGTGAATCCGGCGCCGGAGCGAAGGCGACGGGTTTTGCGCCAAAGTGTTGAGTACACCCACCGGCGCGCGACGCCCGGGTTGGCGGTCACGGTAGTGTTGACCGTGGCGTAGCCGGCGACGCGCACCTCGTAGATACGGTGCTTCGGGGAGGAGCGGATGAGGCGCGCGGACACGGCGGCGGTTCTGGCGATCATGGCTCGGTAGTTGCAAGGACGGATGAAGATCTAGCTAGGTTGGGGAGCGCGGCTGGAGTCGATGGTTTCCTTCACGGAGGGAGGTGATTACAAGCACGGTACCTGTATATATGCTGTTCAAAGACTAGACGGAGAGCAGAGGTGTCCGTTTCTGACAAGGAAAAGGCTTGATGCGATCGCGCACGGGCGCGCTATTGTCAATCCCTTGAACCGCGCGTACATCAGCGTGCCTGCCGCACGCACGCCTTGCACTGCACCCACGCTTCGTAGCGTCTCCGTCTGAAAGACAGGAGGACATGGCGTGGTAGATCAAAGCACCAGTCACAATCCGAGCAAACACGCGCAGCTAGCTACACGTACACTACTAGCCTAGCAAGAGTCATTTTCCACATCCTCGATTGACTACACCTACATGCACGCAAGCTACTCATTCATTGTTGCAAGCTAGTCTGCAGGTGCATCGGTGCGAATTTTGCAGCAATACGTATAATACTATAGTTGTATTCCTTAATTATTCCTTCACAGTAGTCAGCCCAATGCTGCTCCTAGATGCACTAGTATTGCCCAATAATATCTAGAAAATCATTCCGTTTCAGAAAATCGGATCAGGAATATGCTGAAATCCTACTACACTGTAATGAAAGAACATCCAGAAAAAGGAGAGACAGAGAGAAGCTACAGTAGCTTGTGAAAAATATCACTGTACCAGCAAGTACATACTGTAGCATACTACATGACCATGACTAGGGGCCAAGCGGCTGTCCAAACATGTCATTGCCTCCCAACCTTTTCTGATCGTACGAGCTCTAGAGAGGAAAAACTAGGGCGATTTGTACTGTGTTGTGATTGTGCGACGGCTCAAAGGCTATTTATAAATACACATTTTCTTGTTTGTTATCGTGCAAGTTCTGAGATCTGGAACCCAACAATAGCCAAACCAATGTGCCAAATATTGGCTAGTCATTTGGCTTGAAACCAAACTAGATTTAGATGTGCGCCTTGGCGCACGACCCCGTGGTATTCATGTCACTGGAAATTTTGTGCAAAGACGATAAAATCCATTGTATATGATTAAGATTAGTGACAATGTCCTGAATGTTAATGAGAATGTAATTGTACATGTAACAACATTCTGAAATTAGGTCATCTAACACAATCGTGAGAATATGTTTGATGGAGGGCATATGAGTTCCTACTTCCTACTTCCTAGGTACATAGCCGATGGAGTTCCTAGGTACATTGTGGTCTTTTATTGGCTGCTGACACAGATCATTGGTGGGTCAAAATATTAACCATGAAATTAAACTTTCCAAAAAAATGTAGCAATTATGCAAAAACGGTCAGAAACTAATCAATAAGCTTAGCTTAGAAAACCCTTTTTGCACATGAACAGTTTACCAGCCATATACTATTTATAACAAAAGACTGAAACACCTTATAAAGCAACTCAATGAAAGGTAGGCAACATTCCATCTTAAGCTATGCACTTAATTATAATCCGAAGAAAACATCAAACACAACTATCAACTCCCTTTTAGTTACAGCAACTAAAACCTTAGGCAGTTTGCAAAAAACAAATGTAAGAATAGACTCAAACCAACCAATCTACGTAACAGATGAAGGAGGCAACCCAAAATATAACTGAGTATTTATCATCTTGCTGCACATATTGATGAATGAGCCAGTCATTCAATCCATGCTCTTATCATCTGAACCGGAGACCATGGCACTACATATCACAAAGAACAATGATACAAACTGTGTTAATGTAAAACCTTCACATAATTATTAGATTGTAATATGGAAACTACAAAGCCCACTATATATATTTCTAAATAAACCACTTGGCTACAAAACAAAAGCTCACAAACAAAGGTACGGGGCCATGCTTTAATGCACACTGGAGATACAAACCTTGCTACTGGACAATTAGGAACACATTTTCTAAGAAATAGTTTTATGGCAGGTCAACGAAACTATGATGCTGGAATTTGACACTCATTCGATAACACATATCTCAGGCCCATACATATTTTCCTGTTATGTATAAAGGGGCCTAGAAAGGAGTTAATTCTTCCATCCTAAATAAATATAATAACAAATTTTAGAAGTGCGCTTTGGCGCATAATCCCATCAAGCTCATGCCGATATTTATTTTGCATAAGATATGATTGCACTTTTTTAGTTTTACGAAAGTAGCTTATGAACTACAGTACACTATAAAAATTAGCTTTGAAAATAAAAACCTGCGCCAAGTAGACTTCAAAGAGCTTTAGTATTTTCAATAAAAGCCCCTTCTATTCAAGGAAAGGAATAATCTCTTCAATATATAAGCACAAGGCCTAAAACCATTGGTCAAGGTTACCTTGTTTCAAGTTGAATACAAAAACTATGCGACTTTGCAATATCAAATAAAGAACCATGCTAAACATAATTATCCCATTACAAGGAAGGTTATACTTGGGGAACTAATACAATCTATTCTAATCAATGAATGGAAACTTGACCACATGATATATCAATCACTAACACCTATAGATAACCTAAGAAATAAATAATCCAGCCATACAATCACAATGCACCATTGTAAACAACACAATTAGCTATACCGTCTATAAGACATCCATCAGAGAAATAATCTAGGGCCTCACGCTTCAAATATTCGCTTCTTCTTCATCTGAGTCTAGCAGCTAGTCATCTTCAGCGAACTCGGGGTCAAATAAATAAGCACATGTAGAACACTTCATTTAGAAGTGTGCCTTGAAGCGCAAACCCCATACATTCCTAACTGATAAACGTTTTGTAGAACACTTCATAGTAAGCTGACAGAACAAAGAGAATATGGTAATTCACGTGCCCTTCTTAACTTGTAAACTACTATGTGGATCAACAGTAGCAGCCATTTTTTTACAATACAATCATGAAAATGAAACATGAGTAAACAAAAGTTACTACTGTAGTTTATAGGTGGTCAGACTACTCACAAAAACAGAATTCAGATATAATTTACATAGAAATGGTATCTGACATGACAAATAGGCTGCCCTGCCCACTACAAAGGAAATACAGATTAATGTAAAAGAGTTGTGTGTGAGTTCAGATTGAGAAAATGTTATCACCAGATTTTGGCTAAATCAGGAGGTGGGCCGCGATCAAGATGGGCTTGGAAGATTACATATGAAAGATCTATGAAGCGGCCTCGCGCGGAGAAGTTGGGCTAGTTAGCCCGCGTATCTTAGTAGAATAAATTATGTATCGATTTAGAAGTTAGAGTTTATCTCGTGCACGGTTTAGTGCACATCCACATTAGAAAGTCCCCTGGACTATAAATATGTACCTAGGGTTTATGGAATAAACAACAACTCACGTTCAACCCCAAAAACAAACCAATCTCGGCGCATCGCCAACTCCTTCGTCTCGAGGGTTTCTATCAGGTAAGCGACATGCTGCCTAGATCGCATCTTGCGATCTAGGCAGCACAAGCTCCACGTTGTTCATGCGTTGCTCGTACTGAAGCGCTTTTGATGGCGAGCAACGTAGTTATCATTAGATGTGTTAGGGTTAGCATTGTTCTTCGTTTAAGCATGCTTACGTAGTGCAACCCTTGCATATCTAGCCGTCCTCACGCCTATCTCAGGTGTGGGGGCGGCACCCGCTTGATCATTATTTAGTAGATCTGGTCCGTTACGATTGCTCCTTGTTCTACAAGGATTAGTTTAATATCTGCAATAGTTTGGCCTTACAAAGGGGGAGGATCCTGTGGCACGTAGGGTGGCGTTCGCAAGTCCTAAACGGGATGTTCCTAGGATCAACTTCATGTTGGTTTTTTGGCCTTGTTTAGGATCGGCTTACGAGCACCGTGCGTGGCCATCCGGCCCAACCTGGAGTAGGATGATCCGATTATGTGGTGAAAACCCTAAATCGTCGTAGATCTCATTAGCTTCATCTTGATCAAGCAGGACCACCAAGTATTCGTACACCCCGTACGGATCATGGGTGGATCGGCTCTTTGAGCCGATTCACGGGATAACCTGAGAGCCGATCGAGGCTCGTATTTAACGTTTACATGTATGCCCTGCGGGAAACTAAGCGAGGCAATCTCATCACCTTCCCGACCGGGTATAGGTCAGGTGGCACGCCCTTGCACTTCGCAACGCCGCGTGTGACCGAGAAGAGCATTGCGGGCCGTCGCTCGGAGGGGTCTCAGCCAGCCGCAGCTCTAGGCTCCCCCGGCTCTACGGTGTTGACAAGGCCGCTGCCCGCCGGTGGGTTTTGGCGGTCAACACATTCGGCACGCCCGGTGGGACGTATCGTCTACATCGACCACATCGCCATCTACATCCGAGATGGCGGACGGCACGCCAGTCACACTGCGACGAGATCAAAGCCATCCTCGAAGCCGCACTCTTCGGCTCCTCCCACCGAACCCACCCCCATGACGTCAGGGGGAGGGGCTCCACGCCCGAAGGCGCGCTTAAGGAGAGAGATCTCTCCACCCCGTTGAAGGAGCGCACCAAGTCTCTGAAGCATGGGGATCTACCCAAGGAGCTCAGAAGGGAACATGACGGGATCAAGGCAACCCTTGGAGCCGAACTCATCGGCTCCGCCGAGAAGACCCGGCCGCATGATATCGGGCTTGGTACGAACCCACGCCCGGGGCCCGGTGTCGACACGGTGGATCTCAGCCACCCCATAAATCGGCCAAAGTGTTCCTTTGGTGTCAATGTGGCAAGAGCTGCAAGCTACCACGGCAAAGAGGAAACAGAAAGCAGCCACTCCCGTGGCAAGGATGAAGAAGGGGCCGATCCGCGCGGCCAACCCCGAGGTGAGGACATGCGGTACCTGGCAAGGGAGGGAATAAGAAGCATGCGGTATCAACGCCCACACTCTAAGCACCCTCTCGGCAAATACGAGCAACACCAAGACCGACGTCGGCGCTACGGCGGCTGACGAGGGGGGAATGTCTGGTCTGATGCCGAGGTCGGAAGGTACCACCAACATGGTAGAAGCAACAACGGGTACGGTCGTCGCGCCAAAGGGAGGCCAAGGGGACGGAGTGACATGGATAAGCACTGGGAATGCCCGTTCTTCAAACATTGCTGGGACTCAGGGATGAGCCGATTGCCAACAATCGAGGACTGCCGGAATGCAAACAAAGGAAGAAGGGTGCCGCTAACGTGTACGTGTTCAGCCGGCTAGGGCCTTTCCCGCATCGGAACAAGCGTCGCTGAGTCCCCTCGGATGGAAGGGCTCGAGGAGGCTGGAGGACGGTGGCGAAGAATACAAATATCATCAGCCCGAGATGGTGCCACTGATGGGCTCGGCCGTTCCCGAGGAGCAAAAAGTCCAGCGTCTGCGTGAGTTGGAAGAAGCTGAAAGATTATACTGCGCACGCTAAGGAAAGCACGGCCTGATTTGGCCGCCAAAATCCTGCGAACCACTGGACGAGGAAGGTCAGCCACAAAGAAAAGAGTGGCGCCCCAAGCAGAGAAAAGCCGATGATGAAACATCGGCTGGCACAAATATGGTGTTCATCCTCCCTTCGGAGTTCAATGCCCCAGGGTTAGACGAGACCTCCGTGGCACAACTTGACTGCGGCCCACGGCCGGTTATCTTTGAGAAGCCACGAGACAGGAGCTACGAGGCATCCGAAGGCCCCGTACTTACGAGGGTATATTGATGGGAGGCACTGTAAACGGGATGCTTGGTAGACACCGGAGCGGCGGTTAACATCATGCCATACTCTATGCTACGTCGGCTGGGACGCTCGAGTTCGGATCTAATCAAGACCAACGTAACGTTGAGCGATTTCAACGGCCAAGCATCTGAAGCACAGGGAGTTCTGAACGTGGATCTGACCGTAGGAAGGAAAACCATCCCTACGGCGTTCTTTATCGTTGATAGCACGAGCAGCTATGCTGTTTTGCTGGGAAGAGATTGGATCCACGCCAACTGCTGCATTCCTTCCACGATGCACCAATGCATAATACAGTGGGATGGTGATGAGGTGGAGGTCGTCCAAGCCGACGACTCGGCTGAAGTCTCAACGGCTGGCATGAATGCATGGGAAGCGGCGGGCCAAGAACCCCTCTCGGGCATCAAATTGGACGGCTGCGAGCGCATCGATGTAACGAAGGGAAGGGTTAAGCTAGTTTTATCCATCGGCCCGACCATGTAGTTGAAGCCAAGCAATGTGCAAGTCGGCGAGGCTGATCCTTGTGATCGGCCCCGGGGATCCGTGAAGGAGCATTACAAGACCTTCACGAGCAAACAACGTGGAGGCCGATTCCAGTAATCGGCCGGGAATATCCTCACCCACCATTCTGCCTGGGTTCAACATGTTATCCAACAGAGCCGATACCATCAATTCTCTTGACAGAATCGGCTCGGGGGGGCACCCAGGTATTGTTATCACCAGAATTTGACCAAGTCAGAGGTGGGCCGCGATCGAAGATGGGCGTGAAGAAATATATATAGGAGAAGTATGTGGATCGGCCTTTTTACCAAGTTGGGCTTAATTGCCCGTGTATCTGTAACATATTAGATCGTATCTTAGTTTAGAGATAGAATCTTATTCGTGCACGGTTTGGTGCACGCCCGCATTGGAAAGTCCCCTGGACTATAAATATGTACCTAGGGTTTATGGAATAAACAACAACTCACGTTCAACCCCAAAAACAAACCAATCTCGGCGCATCGCCAACTCCTTCGTCTCGAGGGTTTCTATCAGGTAGCGACATGCTGCCTAGATCGCATCTTGCGATCTAGGCAGCACAAGCCCACGTTGTTCATGCGTTGCTCGTATCGAAGCGCTTTTGATGGCGAGCAACGTAGTTATCATTAGATGTGTTAGGGTTAGCATTGTTCTTCGTTTAAGCATGCTTACGTAGTGCAACCCTTGCATATCTAGCCGTCCTCACGCCTATCTCAGGTGTGGGGCGGCACCCGCTTGATCATTATTTAGTAGATCTGGTCCGTTACGATTGCTCCTTGTTCTACAAGGATTAGTTTAATATCTGCAATAGTTTGGCCTTACAAAGGGGGGAGGATCCTGTGGCACGTAGGGTGGCGTTCGCAAGTCCTAAACGGGATGTTCCTAGGATCAACTTCATGTTGGTTTTTTGGCCTTGTTTAGGATCGGCTTACGAGCACCGTGCGTGGCCATCCGGCCCAACTCTGGAGTAGGATGATCCGATTATGTGGTGAAAACCCTAAATCGTCGTAGATCTCATTAGCTTCATCTTGATCAAGCAGGACCACTAAGTATTCGTACACCCCGTACGGATCATGGGTGGATCGGCTCTTTGAGCCGATTCACGGGATAACTCGAGAGCCGATCGAGGCTCGTATTTAACGTTTACATGTATGCCCTGCGGGAAACTAAGCGAGGCAATCTCATCACCTTCCCGACCAGGTATAGGTCAGGTGGCACGCCTTGCACTTCGCAACGCCGCGTGTGACCGGAAGAGCATTGCGGGCCGTCGCTCGGAGGGGTCTCGGCCAGCCGCAGCTCTAGGCTCCCCCGGCTCTACGGTGTTGACAAGGCCGCTGCCCGCCGGTGGGTTTTGGCAATCAACACATTACGGCACGCCCGGTGGGACAATCGTCTACATCAACCACATCGCCATCTACATCCGAGATGGCGGACGGCACGCCGGTCACCTACGAGGAACTGCCCGACAACCTCAAGAAACAATACAACGAGATCAAGGCTACCCTCGAAGCCGACCTCATCGGCTTGTATCACAGGACCCATCCGCATGGCGTCACGCGGAAGGATTTCTCACCGGAAGGCGCACTCGACGAAGTGGACCTATCTGTCCCGTCGGAAGAACGTGCCGGGGCCGTACGCCACGAGATTGGTGGCATGGTGACTCACTCGTTGCGCCTCCATTCGAGAGCCTGGTGAATACTGCGGAGCATGTCGCCGTTCGGATGATTAGGCAGGTCATGAAGAATCCGTACTCTTTGTTGGAGTCAGCTCTCAGGACCTACCAAGGGAAAGTGTCACCCCAGTCCCGCTTGCCGTTGACGCGCACATCAGCAAGACTAGGAACGCGTAATTCACCTGCGCGTGCCGTTGACAGGGTTAACGGTACTCACCCCTGGAGGTGCCAACCAGGACATCCATTCAACATCAACATGATAGAACTGGGGCACCCTCTTGATGAAGATAAGGAAGAAGCCGCTCCATGTGATCGGCCCGACACCGCCAAAACATCCTGGTGATGATCAAGGTAGAAGCCGACGCTAGTAATCGGCCCGCTGTATCCGTATCGCCCGCTCTCCCGGTATGCGGAGTCGACCTTACGGGTGACGGGAAGGCGGGGTACGGGTTCACATCAGCCGATGAGCTCGAGGAAGTTGACATCGGTCCTGGGGATAAGCCTCGACCTACCTTTATCGGCAAGAAGTTAGATCCGCAGCTCGGGGGACGGATGATAGCCCTGTTGAAGGAATACCCGGATTGCTTTGCATGGGATTATACGAGAGATGCCTGGTTTGGACAGGAGCATCATTGAGCATCGACTTCCCCGAAGAAAGGATTTCGGCCTTTCCGAGCAACGAGCACGTCGGATGAGGGCCGAGATTACGGAGGAAGTCAAGAAGGAGATTGAGAAAATGTTGGCCGCCGGATTCATCAGGCCATGCGGGTATGCTGAGTGGATCTCCGGTATAGTTCCGGTGGAGAAGAAAGACGGCCGATGGCGCGTGGCCATCGATTTCCGAGATCTTAACGGGGCTACCCCAAAGGACGAATATCCGATGCCCGTGGCGGAAACATTGATAAACGCCGGCTGCTGGCCACAAGGTGTTGAGCTTCATGGATGGTAACGCCGGTTATAATCAGATTTTCATGGCTCCGGAAGACATACACAAGACCGCATTCAGAGTACCGGGGCGGTAGGCTTGTTCGAATATGTGGTCATGACCTTCGGGTTGAAAAATGCTGGTGCAACGTACCAGCGAGCCATGAACTATATATTTCATGATCTGATCGGCAAGTTGGTGGAGATCTATATCGACGACGTGGTGGTCAAATCGGTATCCATGAAGGGGCACTTGGACGATCTACGGCGCGTCCTAGAACGGACTCGGAAATTCGGGCTGAGGATGAACCCGAAGAAGTGTGCCTTTGGCGTGACGGCTGGTCAATTCCCGGGTTTTACGGTTCATGAACGAGGAATTGAGATCGGCCTGAAAAGTCGGGAGGCGGTGCGTACCATGCAGCCGCCGACCACGAAAAGGAGCTTCAACGCCTCATCGGCAAGATCAATTTCGTCCGGCGGTTCATCTCTAATCTGTCGGGACGAATCGAGCCGTTCATGGCGCTGGTGAAGACCAAGTCGACGACGAGTTTCACGGGGGCGAGAACGACAACGGGCGTTTGACGAAATTAAGCGATATCCGACAACGCCGCTCGTGCTAGTTCCGCCCCAGACAAGACAGAGCCATTCTACATCTACCTGTCGGTAGGCTGATACGTCCATCGCTTCGAGTAGTGGTACAACTCTACGACGGCGTTGAGAGAGTCGTTTTCTACCTCGGCGGGAGGATGCTCTGGACGCGGAGACAAGATACCACGAGGTCGAGAAACTGCGCCTCTGTTTATTCTTCACCCGCACCAAGCTCCATCACATCCTTCGACGGCGGAGATCATCGTCATTTGTAAATCAGACGTCGTCAAACACATGTTGTCGGCCCCTGTTTTGAAAGGCCGACTCGGTAAATGGATGCTTGCGTTGTCAGAATTTGATCTCCGGTACCAGCCTGCGAAGGCAGTTAAGGGCCAAGCGTTAGCCGATCTCATCGCTGAACGGATCAGCACCAATATAGCAGCACTATCCATTCGTGCATGGGCTATGTTCTTCGATGGATCGGTTTGTGACGATGGATGCGGCATCGGCATTCTACTCGTATCACCTCGGGGGGCAGAATACTCCTTCTCCATCAGATTATCTACCCCTTGCACCAATAACGTAGCGAGAATATGAGGCAATACGTAAAGGAATGGAATTATTGTTGGAAGGCTGGAGCTGAAGGCTGTAGAGCTCTTCGGGGACTCAAAGTTGGTAATTAACCAGCTCACGGAGGAGTATAGTTGCGAAAGTGAATCGCTGTTCCCATATTGGGTGGAATGCGCGTGAGTTGATGACACGGTTCCGGTACATTAACTTCAATTGGATCCCGAGGTCCCGGAATACCGATGCCAACAATCTCGCACAAATGGCGTCGAGCTACATAGATATAGCCGACGGAGCAGAAGTTCGAGATACAATTCCTGGAACGAGAATGATTGGAGAGCCGAGATCTTCGATTATTTGAAAGATTCGGCTCGGGGGCACCTAAACGGGTGAGATACGAGCCATGAAGTACGTCCTTATAGGAGACGAAATGTTCTACAGGACATTAGAAGGATTGTTACTCAAGTGCCTAGGACCGACGCGAGTCAAATCGGCTCTTACATGAGGTGCATGAAGGCGCCTGTGGAACACATCGGTCGGCTCATAAGATGAAGTGGTTGATCGGGCGATCGGGGTTTTATTGGCCCACTATGCTTGAAGATTGCTTCAATTATTACGGGGGTGCCAAGCATGTCGGATGTTTGGAAAAATTCAGATGGTGCCAGCATCGGCGATGAACCCCATCATCAAGCCTTGGCCGTTTCGGGGGTGGGGCATGGATATGATCGGCAAAATCCATCCAGCATCAGGTAAAAAACATGAATGGATTTTGGTTATCACAGATTACTTCACCAAGTGGGTGGAGGCCGTCCCTATGAAAAAAGTAACATCAGAGGACGTGATCAAGTTTGTGAAAGAACACGTCATTCATAGGTTTGGAATTCCCCGGACTATCACGACCGATGGAGGTTCGGTCTTCATTTCTAAAGAATTCGGGAAGTTTCTGTGATGACGTAGGGATTAAACTGATCCGATCATCCCCATACTATGCTCAAGCTAACGGACAGGCTGAGGCGTCCAATCAAAGCCTGATCAAGCTGATCAAGAGGAAAATTGACGAGAACCCTCGGGATTGGCACGAGAAGCTATCAGAAGCGTTATGGGCCTACCGCATGTCGTGCCATGGAGCTATAAAGACCTCGCCGTACCAGCTTGTCTATGGACAGGAGGCCGTATTGCCTTGGGAAATTACGGCTGGATCAAGACGCGTCACGTTTCGGAATGATCGACGAGTCGAAGAGTATGCAGCTTTGATGAGCGACACTATTGAGGACGCAACAGAACTCAGGCTTTGGTCGTTGGAGAAGATCAAGGAGAACAAAGCCAGGGTGGCTCGTGCTTACAACAAAAAGGTTAGGCCAAAGGAGTTCCAAGTTGGTGATCTTGTGTGGGAAGCTGTGTTACCATTGGGAACCAGGGATAAGGCATATGGCAAATGGTCTCCTAATTGGCACGGCCCGTACAAAGTGGTCCAGGCCTTGAAGGGTAATGCGTACATGTTGGAGGAATTGAGCGGCGAAAAGTTCCCCGTGGCTGTTAATGGTCAACACCTCAAGAAATATTTCCCAAGCATGTGGGATGATGGACAGTAAGATGTGGGGGCCGATTTCAGAATCGGCCAGTAAAAAAAAAAAAAAAAAAAAAAAAAACATATATACATCAGAGCCGATGCACAGGCATCGACTTGAGAAAACGTATGGAGATTAACAGTATGCAAGTTCAGCCGATGCACGGGCATCGACTTCAGAGAACGAGCCGATACGGCGATATCGACTTTAGCGGAATAAGTTTATACAACAGCTTGGCCTCAGACAGCGAGATGAGCCGATATTTCGCCATCGGCTCCCTGTACGACAACTCCATTCGGTAATCGACAAGGGAGCGAAATTAGTTGAGGGATTTTCTTCATTGATAAGGGGATTCCTTACAAAGAAAGAGCCGATTGCTCGGGGAGGGAGAACAAAAGAAGGGTCTATTGACCAATCTACTATTGCTAGGCCTATACTAGTAGATCTTAATCTACGGGCCGTCGCTTCCTTCGTCGTCGTCCTCGGAACTCTCATCGGCACTACCGCCGATGGGTTCCTCGTCGCTGCTCCCGTAACCCTCTACGGGAGCTTCGTCTTCGTCTTCATCGTCACTACTCGTCGTCGTCCCACCACATGCGGAGGCGCTTCGGCGGCGGGTAACCCTCGAGGGAGTCGTCGTCGTCGTCATCGTCTTCCTCTTCCTCTTCTTCGGAGGTGGGGCAGCCGTCCCGGGGAGCTGGTCGTCCTCGCTCTCCGACTCCGGTTCCCCGACGGCGAGGAGCCGAAGACTTCCGTCCCCGCTGGTCAGGGACTGGTCGTCTTCGGACCAGACGGAGGAGGCATGGTCTTCCAGGTCCCATGCTTCTGGGGCGCGGATGTCCGGTGGCGTCTCGCGGGAGGAGGAGGACCCGTAGGAAAGCTCGGAGGAGGAGTCGTGGAAGACCGACGAGGAGGAAGAAGAGGAGGAAGACATGGCTGTGGGAGTTTGGGGGTTTTTTGGTGCCGATGGCCAGAACAGAGCAGGATGGTGAAATGGCGAACTGCTCAGAGCGGTTAAATAAAAAGGGGGCCACGGTGAAAAAATTCAATGCCACAGCAGTTTTCGAGGAGGCAGTACTCAAAGACAACGGTCAAATTGTGCGGAGCAATGGTTCTGCTCTGCCATGACATGACCCGACGAAAAATGCTGCAATGGTTACTGCTCGCCATGACATGACCCGACGAAAGGAAAACATAATGATTTTGGAAATATCATTTCCAAAACCGAGGGGGCATGTGTTATCACCGGAATTTGACCAAGTCGAGAGGTGGGCCGCGATCGAAGATGGGCGTGAAGAAATATATATAGGAGAAGTATGTGGATCGGCCTTTTTACCAAGTTGGGCTTAATTGCCCGTGTATACGTAACATATTAGATCGTATCTTAGTTTAGAGATAGAATCTTATTCGTGCACGGTTTGGTGCACGCCCGCATTGGAAAGTCCCTGGACTATAAATATGTACCTAGGGTTTATGGAATAAACAACAACTCACGTTCAACCCCAAAAACAAACCAATCTCGGCGCATCGCCAACTCCTTCGTCTCGAGGGTTTCTATCAGGTAAGCGACATGCTGCCTAGATCGCATCTTGCGATCTAGGCAGCACAAGCCCACGTTGTTCATGCGTTGCTCGTACTGAAGCGCTTTTGATGGCGAGCAACGTAGTTATCATTAGATGTGTTAGGGTTAGCATTGTTCTTCGTTTAAGCATGCTTACGTAGTGCAACCCTTGCATATCTAGCCGTCCTCACGCCTATCTCAGGTGTGGGGCGGCACCCCGCTTGATCATTATTTAGTAGATCCGGTCCGTTACGATTGCTCCTTGTTCTACAAGGATTAGTTTAATATCCGCAATAGTTTGGCCTTACAAAGGGGGAGGATCTCGTGGCACGTAGGGTGGCGTTCGCAAGTCCTAAACGGGATGTTCCTAGGATCAACTTCATGTTGGTTTTTTGGCCTTGTTTAGGATCGGCTTACGAGCACCGTGCGTGGCCATCCGGCCCAACCTGGAGTAGGATGATCCGATTATGTGGTGAAAACCCTAAATCGTCGTAGATCTCATTAGCTTCATCTTGATCAAGCAGGACCACCAAGTATTCGTACACCCCGTACGGATCATGGGTGGATCGGCTCTTTGAGCCGATTCACGGGATAACTCGAGAGCCGACCGAGGCTCGTATTTAACGTTTACATGTATGCCCTGCAGAAACTAAGCGAGGCAATCTCATCACCTTCCCGACCGGGTATAGGTCAGGTGGCACGCCCTTGCACTTCGCAACGCCGCGTGTGACCAGAAGAGCATTGCGGGCCGTCGCTCGGAGGGGTCTCAGCCAGCCGCAGCTCTAGGCTCCCCCCGGCTCTACAGTGTTGACAAGGCCGCTGCCCGCCGGTGGGTTTTGGCAATCAACAGGTATATAGAATACGAGGGTGTGCAACAGAACCATTTCATCTTCTGTTGATGGGTATTGGAACATGGGGGGCCGATATACAAGTCGGCCGGAAAAAATAAAAAAAAAAAAAAACAAAAAAAGGCATAGCCGATGCAGCAGGCATCGACTTAAGAGCAGAGAGGGTAGTTCCCTCCAAGAGTCTGGAGAGCGTCGAAACACGAAAACGTCCTCACCGGAAGTTGCTTCAGCCTGCCGAAGATGATGAGCTGGTCCGATCGGCAAGGCGCAAGGTTTGGACTAAAGAAGCTCGGGGGAGGGCGGCTCGTCCTGAAATTCCCTCATTCTAAAGGAGCCGATTTGTTCTAAATCGGTTGATACGGCGTTGTGAGTTAGAAACCAAGGATGATTGACGTAATCAGCTCGCTGCTATTCTCACCTTGAAGGCCCGGGGGGCAGCTCACTTTGAAGGTCTCTGCTCCGGGGAGCCGATCTCGTTGGGATCGGCCGAGCTCTGCACCGCAAGTTACCTGAAGAACGGTGTTTATGTTGCAAAATTATCATAACTTGCTGGATCGGCTGTATGGACCCTCAACGGAAGGGAGGTGATCGGCTGGTGGCCCTGCGGGATAGCTCTCTTGGACATGGTTGAGCCCGCCCCGAAATCTCAATGGTGATGGTCCATCCTTTACCCTCGCCTTGGCTAAAGGCTCGGGGGGCAGCTCGCCCTTGAAGTCTAACCAACTCTGTCAAAGTGGGCCCGCTCTTCGTGTCGGCTCGTTCAAAAGACGGTGTTTATTGTAGAGGGAAGCTGTCGGAGCTGAACGAGCAGAATTCGGGGAGAATAAGGAAAAGGAGACCTGACATCATTTCAGGAGTTTTGCCGCTAGGTCCAACATGTCATCTTGAATGAGATCTGTGGATTCGCGCGAATAAGGCTTGGACTTGTGTGGCAAGGAGTTTGGGTCTGGATGGATCTATCTCGAAATCTAGTGTGGGAGGCCGATGTGGTGCCATCGGCTTGTTGGGCATGGTCTAGTGTGGCAATCGGCAGAATCAGGAGGGAATACAATCGGCTAAATTATCATGAAGGGAATCGGCAAAATCGAGTTGGGGAATTTCTTCATTAATGAGCCAGATTTCTTACAGAGAAGAGCTGATTGCCCTCAAAAGAGAAGACTAGGGGGATACATTGTCCCGTCTGCTATTGCTAGTCCTATGCTAAGACCCTATCTAGGGGCCGCTGCTGCCCTCGTCGTCGTCGTCGTCGCCGTCGTCGCCACCGCCGGTGCTGCTCCCCGCCGGTTCGTCGTCGCCGCTCCAGCGGCCGCCGATAGGACCCTCGTCGTCTTCGTCTTCTTCGTCGACGTCGTCACTATCGACGTCGCTGAAGTTCCCGGGCCAGAGGCAGCGGCGTTTGGCCGGCGGCTCATCGGAGGAGCCGTCTTCATCCTCTTCCTCCTCTCCCTCTTCCTTCACCTCCTCGGAGGTGGTGAAGTCCGCCCAGGAGAGGCGGTCGTCTTCGCTCTCCACCACCGCTTCCTCGCCAGCAAGGAAGCGGAGATCGCTCTCCCCGTCGGTTTGGGATTTGTCATCCTCGGACCAGACGGAGGAGTCATGGTCCTCTTTGTCCCATTTTGTCGGGGCAAGGATGTCGTACGCCGCTTGCGTCCCCACGAGGGCGTCGACTCTCGGATTGGAGAGGACACGTGGGAAGGATCCGACGAAGAAGAAGAGGAAGAGGAAGAGGACATGGTTGCGAGAGGAGGGTTTTTGGAGTGCCATCGCGGAAGGGGAAAAGAAGAGAACTGTTCGTTGCGGCTAAATAAAAGGAGGTGGGGGTTTTTAATTTCCGAGCGGTTCTCGAGGACATGGTGCCAAAACTGTCAAATCGTGCGAGAGAAGTTGGGAAGGCAAGTCGTCATGATGAGGCATGCTGCGACGGTTCACTGCTCGCCGTGATACGACCCCTCCGGGGAAAAAACGAGTGGTTTTGAAATTACCATTACCAAAACCGGGGGGCATGTGTTATCACCAGATTTTGGCTAAATCAGGAGGTGGGCCGCGATCAAGATGGGCTTGGAAGATTACATATGAAAGATCTATGAAGCGGCCTCGCGCGGAGAAGTTGGGCTAGTTAGCCCGCATATCTTAGTAGAATAAATTATGTATCGATTTAGAAGTTAGAGTTTATCTCGTGCACGGTTTAGTGCACATCCACATTAGAAAGTCCCCTGGACTATAAATATGTACCTAGGGTTTATGGAATAAACAACAACTCACGTTCAACCCCAAAAACAAACCAATCTCGGCGCATCGCCAACTCCTTCGTCTCGAGGGTTTCTATCGGGTAGCGACATGCTGCCTAGATCGCATCTTGCGATCTAGGCAGCACAAGCCCCACGTTGTTCATGCGTTGCTCGTATCTGAAGCGCTTTTGATGGCGAGCAACGTAGTTATCATTAGATGTGTTAGGGTTAGCATTGTTCTTCGTTTAAGCATGCTTACGTAGTGCAACCCTTGCATATCTAGCCGTCCTCACGCCTATCTCAGGTGTGGGGGCGGCACCCCGCTTGATCATTATTTAGTAGATCTGGTCCGTTACGATTGCTCCTTGTTCTACAAGGATTAGTTTAATATCTGCAATAGTTTGGCCTTACAAAGGGGGGGAGGATCCTGTGGCACGTAGGGTGGCGTTCGCAAGTCCTAAACGGGATGTTCCTAGGATCAACTTCATGTTGGTTTTTTGGCCTTGTTTAGGATCGGCTTACGAGCACCGTGCGTGGCCATCCGGCCCAACCTGGAGTAGGATGATCCGATTATGTGGTGAAAACCCTAAATCGTCGTAGATCTCATTAGCTTCATCTTGATCAAGCGAGGACCACCAAGTATTCGTACACCCCGTACGGATCATGGGTGGATCGGCTCTTTGAGCCGATTCACGGGATAACCCGAGAGCCGATCGAGGCTCGTATTTAACGTTTACATGTATGCCCTGCGGAGAAACTAAGCGAGGCAATCTCATCACCTTCCCGACCGGGTATAGGTCGGTGGCACGCCCTTGCACTTCGCAACGCCGCGTGTGACCAGAAGAGCATTGCGGGCCGTCGCTCGGAGGGGTCTCAGCCAGCCGCAGCTCTAGGCTCCCCCCGGCTCTACAGTGTTGACAAGGCCGCTGCCCGCCGGTGGGTTTTGGCAGTCAACAGAAAATGCTTGTATTTTCTGCAATGAACAGTAGCAGATTAGTAATACCTTTTTGTTGTCTCCATGATTTGCATCTGTGCTAGGTGGAACGACTCTAGCAGCCTGCTAACCTGTAGGAACGGATATTTAAAAGGCTACAACAAAATAATACGAGTACAAAGGACCTATAGTTCTGATGAAAATATAGCTTTCTTGTTAATGGCCAGCGCTGGTGCAAATAATAACTGAGTAGCATATTCCGGCTGAAGTGACGAGCTAGCACAGATAATTTCTTTCTAGGAAACAAAATTTCCAGAAGCAGAAAGGTTGGTCATTTATGCATTGATTATAGCTTTCTTTCGATGTTGTACAAGTTGCACAAATAACGACAAAGTGGCATATCATCGATGGGAAATGATTGAGTTTCTAATTCTATCGAGGAATCAAAATCTGTAGTAGCTTTGGAAATAAACCGACATGGAGTCAATTATTGGTGGTCGCCGACCACCGAGCTTACATATGACTTTCCAAAAAAACTGAGCTATCATCAACCATTATCCAAAGAGAAAAAAATCACAAATATGAGTAGCATCTTGTATCTGTAAAAACAAGCACACTCCTTCATTTCAATGGAATGCTTGTGCAATCTGAACCAGTTTACATTACCAAATAGACAGGTTAGTTTCCTTTAGGACTGATTAACTGCAGATACTTATTTGGGTGCCCTCAACAAATTACTATGACCATATCTAGGAGTAGCTCAACTCAAGTGGGTAGTAAGCAGTGGCAATATCCAGTTACTAAAACAATTAAGAGTAGGTATATATGATAGAATCTGAATCCATTATTAGAAGGTACAAAAGCTACTTGAAAGATAGAATTGTTTGAGAGTAACTAAGTATTCTGCTTTTTGTAGATCAAAAGGACCCTTGTAATATAAATCAAGGCTTGCCACGCACTAAGGTAGGTATAGACCGAAAGTGGTGGACCGAGTGTTTCCGGTACATATCTTGTAGTCGAAACGATGGATGAAATCAGAAGCAAATGAATCTAACATACTGAAACCAACAAATAGGAATAACTTCAACATGCCATAGCCAAATAAAACATGCCGTAGCTAAGTTAACAGGAGAGCATATTATGCATAATGATCAGTGCATGTTTGTACAATAATAGTCCACATAATAAGATGAGGGGTGGCCTCTCTACTGGATAAGTACATCCAAACATTTTCTGTCAGCCTGTGATGTTTGACACATCCCATAACAAGGACCCAAGAATGGGGGACAAAAGAATAAACAATGTAACAGAAGAACCCACTACATAGCATAGCATGGGGTAAGGAAGTTCAAATATATTGTAGTGTTTATCTAGGACACATGAATTTTATGTAGGTAAAAAGCAATGAAAAGCCGTTCTAGTTGGTTATCATGACGGCAGACAGGCTACAAAACAATTGCATTGAGAATATCTTAGTGCACACATGTACTTCTAGAACAGGATATGTATAGATATATGGGTTAACAGATAGGTTGATAGTACCTCGTAGGTTTTTTGTGTTTCTCTACATATCCGGGTTCATGCAACGGCGGAGATGGTTCATATGGTTGACAGAAACACTACGGTTCTTATGCTTCATATGGTTACTAGAAACACTGCGGTTTTGAGGTACAGACTAAAATGAGACCAAGTATAAGAACTGAGATAGGGGGCGTGTTTTGACGAACAATGCCCAACTTTCCAAAGGGTGACTTTTTAGGCTTATTGCTTTGTAAACCAGTGGGTGGGTAATGAGGTTTTGGACTTTTGGTTGATTAGCACTTGGAGAAAAAGCAGGAAGAAGGATGAATGCAATGGGCTTGGAAACCAAACTTAAATGAATCTGAATATAACACAATAAAATATGAACTTATAACCAATAAATAGCAATTACTTCCAACTCTACAATTCACACCAATTGGGAGGCAAATGATGACTCCAACTCAAATATTCTGATGAAAACATGCTAACATAAGAACTTAATTTGATCAAAGCTAATATGTTTCCCAGCAATCCAGTAGCAGTTTCAAAAGAAAAAATGCCAACTTTATAGTTTATCCTTCCTATGGGTAGAACTGATTCACAATAGCAGCCACATCATATCATAAGGAATACTTCATTACTTCAAAGGAAGGGTTTATCTAAGATAAAGGATTGAACCTTTTTTTTCTCGGTTGGCTCTTCAAACAACCTTGGTGCTACGAAAGCAATGAAAACCTAGTGTTATTTGGTATTTTCTGCAATATAAGCATAATTTATGAGTTGAAAATATCTTTCTCCCATCAGCATGTGCACATGGGTATATACACACGGAGCGTATATATCCAGAATTTATTAAAGCAATAAAGAAAACATTGTAGATATGTATTTAATAACCAAAGCTAGAAAACAAATTTCAGCTGATAGTTATTGGAATGCATATATGATTATGAACACATCCATAGTAAGGTTCAAATATAAACAAAAAAACACAATAGTTGCAAGGAAGGAACAAAACTGGATCATAACAAGTGAGAGCCAATCAACACCTGAAGACAAAGAAACAAAAAAGTAGGTGCTTGCCTAGAGCTTGGAGTTCGATATGGCCGAGGCAATTTAGCCATGGAGGGTATAAATGCTAATTAAATACTAACATTGGTTTCGTAAAACTAAGAAAAGAAACATAGGGATGTATAAATGCAATTAACTACCACAGAACTTTTCACTGAATGTGTCATTATCTTTAGAAAATGTGTGTCACCCTCAATGACCAAGCCCTTGATCATTCCCACGTCAATAAAATAAATGAGGGGATTTAACGTGTTGTTCTTCTAACCTTTTCCATGCAATTTAGAAACCAGTAGTTCTCACTAACTTCAACGATCCTATTACAAGGAAGAAATTATTTGCAAAGAAGAACCAAGTTCATTACTCAACTTTGCCATTAATTACGGAAAGAAGGTTCTTTATAAGGCACCAAATAATAACATATGGTAGTACTAATAAATGTTAGAAAACAATTTTGGGTATGTGAACAAACAAATACATCAGGATAGTGATGCACTAGCATCCAAAAATGCACAGGTACATCCAGAACAGTAATATCTGTAGGCTAGCACTTAGTAATAAGAGGATTTATTTTCCAAACCACTTACGGTTGGATTAAAGAAGCAATATGCTGCCCTATTTGTTGCGCCCATGCCTTCTTTCAAGTGCTCGATGACTGAATGGCAAAAAACAACATATACTTGTATTAGAATTTGAGATAGGCAGAACAAATGAGTTCAAAACGTTGGAAACATGAAGAAGTTGGCTTGTAGCTTGCTTAGCTACTGATACATGCTTCCTAGCCTCCCAACTTCCAATTCCAACTAAATGTTAGCAAGATCAGCAGGTAAAGCAGCAACAAAATCAACCATCAACCAAGCACATAGCCCTGCAGCAAGCAAGCACACACGCACACTAGCAAGCACACACGGTCACACACAGCAAGCAACCATGACGAGAGCGGAAGAGGAATATGTCCATGGTTACGCAGTAACCAGGGATAGATGCAACCGGAAGAACTAAATGTTATTACTATTGCTTGGATTCTGCAACACCAAAATCGTTACTTAATATGACGTGGGCTTAGCCCAGTGATTGGGGTCGCAGTGACGCACCCTAACAACCAGAGTTTGATTCCTGCCAGGGACGAATTACTGGAATTGTCACAGCAAGTCCCGCTTCTACTATATCAATAGTGTTCGTAAATTTACATTAGAAAAAAGATGGATACAATTACTTAGACAACATAATGTGAACTTCCATCCTACGGTATAAAGAAGAGATGAGACTACTGACATGCTTAGATGTCTCTTTTTGAAAAGAAAAATGCTACCCCAAAATGTACGAAAACAAATGACGACCATTTGATAAACCCTTTATTGATATAATTGATAACTTCAAAGTTGCAGTTCAAAAGGGAACTCATACCTTAAGATGGGAAGAAAGAACAGTGAGACTGTATGAATGGCCAATCGCCTCATAATTGAACATACAGTTATCAGTCTGAGTTGCTTGTATCCAGAATGCGGACAACAATTGATTTGTTTGATCTTCAGTCAGAGGGACGATCTTGGTTTCCTGGAAGATACAATTAAAATGGCAATCATGATTAAATAGATGCATATCCCTCTACGTGGTCTCACCTGACCCAAAATAAACATCACCAGAAAACAAAGGACAAATGTAGGTGAATTGGTGCTGAAATACTCTTGGGGGGCAGGGGGTACCTCTGCAGAATTAGCTAGTGTTGCCCATCGATCAATAAAGAAGAAGACCAATTTTGAAAATATTCCGGACTTTTCCAGGCCCAAACATGTTTATTATCCTCCTCTTGCATGTTTCTTTCTATTCCGTTACCGTGCACTGTATTTCCATGATTATCTGAAAATAAAAACTATTTATCTCTCCTTAACTTATCAAGTAGAGCAGTAGCTCATGCAAATACTGATGTAGCTCGAGACTGCCACATTTTTGTTTCATATAGGTATTCTGAATCACCCCTGTGATGGCTTGGACCTCGGACAATAACAGAAGAAAATATGTGATGCACCTCACACGAGTATCTGTATCTAGATGTACCATGGATTTCAGCATCTGCTGGAGGAGTGCTTATGGAAACACCTACTAAGAAGAGTTAAATTAAAATGTTAGTAGATAATGGTAGAAGTGGCCCACTGACGACTATTCAAAGATAAGCATTTTAGCAAGGATGGAAAGTAAGCACTAGTTAATTATTTGAAGTGTACAAGAGGTACACCGTTTCTGAACTTGTTTGTAGCCATATTTTTCAGTTAATTTATTCGATGAGCTGATTGAATAAATTTAGAACTGACCATAAGTTTGTTTGAAGATAGATTGTGTGGCAAAGTATCAGCAAACTTCCAATAATTGCTCTAGCAATAGCAGGCATAGAAGACACATTCTCCAACGTAATTGCCATCATTACTGGATCCAAGATTCAGAAATACAATGGTCTCTAAATGATCACTGCCTTCTATGACGGAATGGCAAGCATGTCCACCCAATGCTACAAAAATCAGTATGATAATTAAACACTACTTGCAGAGTTTTTCTCAAGTCAAATCCAATGCAAATGGCATGTCATTGGTCTATTCGACATCTTTCAAACAAAAAGACGGTGAAAGAGGATATCCATATCATTTGCATGATGAATCACCGAGAATTACCCGAGGGAAAATCCTAACAGCATACATCCATCAATTGACTTGTTAGTGAAAACCATGTTACCCTCCTTCTGATCATATAGACATCACATGCAAAAAAAAGGTAGATCATGGATTCCTAATCAGAGAACCGAACCTTAAACTACACGAAATCTCAATGACAAGCTATCCTTCTCATCATGATACCTATTATCTCCATCATAAATTACCCCTGTATACACTGAGATAAAATCTTCAGCGAATCTATTCCTTAAATGTGTTTTAATATAAATAAGTCCACCTACAAAATGAAAAACCCAGTATAGGCTGACTGCCTTCCATATCATTAGGAGGAAAAAAATAGACCTCAATTCAAGCAGCAGGTGTAATAAAAGCAACAGTTTTAAGTATAAACAAGTCTCATGCGCAGAATGAATTTTCATGCAAATCAACCACCATAATAGTGTTTTTTATTACTCTTTCCAAACAACACGAAGTTAACCAGCGAACAAGGAAAATAATGTACATAACGGAGTGATATACAAGAGGATTTTAGCATGGTCGGTCATGTCGCTCCACCTCACTCCTTTCAAGCCATCCACCATTCACGACGATGCAGCCATCCGCACACCATCTCCTTGTCGCGGGTGCACAGGCAACATGCGTTCTTGAGATGCAGCCAACGGACAGAGCAATGCCTGCAGTGAACACGGTAAGGTCATGCATCAAATTGTCAAGGAAAATCTAGAAGGGGTAAGTACAAATGATCGAAAGCTCACCACAACCAGTATCAAATTGGGGAGTGTCCATCATTTATCATCTCGCCATCCCCACGGAGATGCAACGCCACATGCTGAAGTGTTCCGACTGAGAACTCACGGTCTGCCTTCTCGTGCAGTGCGGCTGCAGCCCATATAAAACCTGCAAAGCAGTGAGACGACATTCAGATCCTAGTGGTGCACATGGTTTCCAATAAACTGGGAATAAGATTGCACTTTTAGGCAACAGGGTGACTGGGTGAGCATCATCAGCCATCCAGGACCATGCGACCAACTATCTTCCCCAACTCCCCAAGGCTCCAAAACAGCAGCTGCAAGTATTGTAAAACAAAGAGAAGACAAAGTAAATCATCTATGGGTTTCCATCACCAATTTGTCAAAAACCACAGAAGTGCAGCATGCGTATTGGCTACCATGTAGAAGAACAACCATTCTCTGACTCCGTCCTTGGTGTTAGCATATTGTCAAACACCTCACAAGCACACAAAAATTAATAACCTCATCTCGCCCTCCACCATGGCCGTCCCATCCGGCCCTGTCCTCACCGCTCACCCTCTGCGCCGCTGTCTACCTCCGGGATGTGCCCCTGCAGCGCCTCCTCGCGCTCGCCACCGAGCTCCCTGCCGCTCACCCTCTGCGCCGCCGTCTACCTCCAGGATGTGCCCTTGCAGCGCCTCCTCGCGCCCGCCACCGAGCTCCCCTGCTGGCTCGTGGCGGCGGTGAGAGGGGCATACGGGGCGTGCCGTACGCTGGTCTTGTGCCCAAGGGCGACGCCGCCCCGCTCGCGCCTGGCCGCGCGGCCGAAGACCCGCTCGTGCCTTGCGTTGTGGTCGCACCTGGCTGCGTCCAAGGCTAGAGGCATGAGGCCGCCCGGCGGCGGGGATGGAGATGCGAGGGGGAGGGAGAAGGCCAGAGGCGGCTGGGAGAGACGCAATAGGGTTTGGTTGGTTGGCTCTACCTTTTTTCCCTGCTCCTGATATTTCTTTCCTCTCCCTCAGCTGAGCCAATCACGCGATGCCACGTGGCCCAACCGCTGGAGGAACAAAGTGAGGCCGACGCCCAGCCCTTGCACGCCTGGTGGCATGTCGTGGATCGCTGTGAGGCCCCCGTTGGGGGGCATCATATATACCTTCAGATGGAAGCCAAAGGGTTTACCAAAATTTTGGCAGGAACTATCGGCTACAATCCAAACACCCATGAGTTGCCAATACTTTGGCTATGTCATGTATTTGGTCATGCCAATATTTTGGTAGGGCTAGAGGGGGCACAATCCAAACAGCCCCCTAAACTTCTCTCATTAGTTCACGTTATGTAGCTAACAAAATCTATACCTAATAATAAAGGAACTAAGGTTTCTGCCAAAATTTTCGTCCAACTTTTCATTGGACGGATTTGCCCTCCCACCAAAATACATAATACGGCAAAATGCCACCGTACCGGTTCAGTTTTAGTCTTTCTCCTCACCACCGAGACCCTCCAGATCCGCCTCCCGCTCCGGTCCCAGGTCCCCTCACCAGCTTTTCCCGTTGTCTAGGCGGCAGGGGAGAGCAAGGCGCGTCGCCCGCGAGGTGGGAAGGTCGGCCTGCTCGGGAAGAAGGTCCAAGAGGCAGGGGAGCGCGAGTGTCGAGACGAAAAGACCAGGCTGGCATCTGAGGTCCCACGAGACACACGCAGCTGGAGGCAGCGCGCAGGAGGGAGGGTGAGCACGGTGGCGAGCAGGAGTAGGGAGCAGGACTGGAGGCTGCACGCGCACGCGGGAGGGTGTGCAGGAGCAGGGGAACCTCCCCTCGCGCTCAACTTCAATTTCCCCTAATTCTCTCTCGTGCGGCGGAAGCCCGAACCTGCCGACGAGGAGGCCTCTTCCGTCTCCGGTGGAAGGAAACACAGCAGCCGGCGACTTCAGCGGAAGGAGACGCGGTAGCACTCGAGGGAGACCCTTCCGTATCCAACGGAAGGAGGAGCGACGACTCTACTACTGCCAAGTTCCAACAGAATGGAGAAGATGTAGAGGAGGCTACTGCCAGCAAGGGAAGAGCGGTCGCGGCCATCGGGGGAAGGGATATAGCGGCTGTGGAGGATTACGGTAGTCGTCGGAGCAGGGGATTATGCAATTGGGGAAAAAATTTCATTCCCGTGCTCGATTGCGATCCAGACGATAGAAAGATGCGAATTAGGCCTTCGTTTGGACTGGCATAGCTTGGTCCAATCGGCTGAATGGGCTACGAAGACTGATACAGAGTTAGGGCCCTCCGACCATGGGCTAGCAACGTGCCAGGAGAAAATTGCCCCGAACTCAACAACTAGATATGTGATTCGTGGCTAATAATAATCCCACCTCGTGGATTTACGTCCACTCCTGCCGGTTCATATACGCTGCCAAGTTGCAAATCAACAAGCAGCAGCACAGATTGGTCTTGAAGTCTAAATTGAACTCCGTAAGAAGGTTAATGAAGAAATTAATGATGAGCACATGTAACATGCTCTGCTGATGGCTGTTGCTGCTCTGGGCCAACGAGAGTACAGATGGAGTACAGGTGGATATATAATGAATTCCTTGCAGTAACATTGGCTTAAGAAATTAATAGGATGAGGGAACAAACGAGGACGGAAGGATCTGACAGATGAAGGCAGGGAGATCATACGTGAGCACAGATTAAAGGAGAATTTGGGCAAAGACCCTCTCAAGGTGCAAGACGATGGATGTGGGCCGATCGTTCGGGTATATTCAATAGAAGTTCACGAATTGTGCTCTATTAATCATGTGACAACGACTGCCTCCCGCCGGCGGTCTCCAGAGATCACGTCCGGCTCAAGCTCGCAAGCGTCTAAGTTGAAGAAAAGAAACATGATGCAGGCCAAGGCTGACCCATTTAATTCAACAATTAGGATCAAGAAATCATGGTCTGCTGGCTCCGTATACTTTGTAATCAATTAGGATCAAGAAATCATGGTCTGCTGGCTCCGTATACTTTGAATTAAGTCGGAAACGTGAACCCTCTTGGAAAGGTGTGGTGGGCATACCAAAATTGTTTTGTCCCACGCCCGCTATTTAGTCGAACAAAGGACGTAGGCTTTGGGTAGAGTACAAATATGTTCTATACATACGGATGTATATGCACTCGGGACCACTTTTGAGTTTCACCTATTTATTCTCATTTAAACAAAGTTGCTCTCTTTCGCTTGGATTAATCTGGTTATGCATTATGCAAGTGCAAGTGAGTACTACATCTGAGCGTATAATATTTTAAAAGGTCACCATAGTGAGTTTATGCTAAAACATCTGTTTTCATTTTCATATTTGTTTGAGTTGCCTAAAACTTTTAACCATTTCGGTTGTAAACCATCGAACCTCCCTATGCTATAACTAACCAACAAAAGAGGATACAATTTTAGGTGACTTATAAATTTACAAAATATGAAAATATGAAAACTAGCTAAAAAGCAATTTACACACCTGAAAAGTAACGAAACCATATTCTCAAATATTCTCGACGGTTGTTGCATTCTCGTAAAAGATTATTCAGTAAATCAAGCCGCCGCAACGCGCGGGCATGTTTCCTAGTCTATACCTAATAATAAAGGAGCTAAGGTTTCTGCCAAATTTTTCGTCCAACTTTTCATTAGACCGTTTTGCCCTCCCACCAAATCGCATAATACCTCAAATTGCCACCATACCGGTTCGTCGTTTCTTTTCTCCCAAATCGTCCCTCTGTTCTCTCCTCCCCATCTTCCGCCCCGATCCGCAGAGCCCTCAGAAGAAACAGACCAGATCGATTGAGAGATCCCTGCCTCTCCTCCCGCTGGACAGGATAAGTTGGCAGGAGAAGTACAGTATTTCGTTTCGATTAGGAGCCGTCGGACTCAGGACGGGCGGTGGCGCCCCATCACGCCGTTACCCATCAGTCGATCTCCGGCGGGATCCCTCGGCGCGCAGCTGGTTTCCGGTGCCCCGCACAACGGCAGGTCCCTCTTTCCCGCCGACGCCATATCCACAGCGCCGCCCCTCTTCCATCACTCCCGCAGTACCCCCTCACGCGCCGCCCCTCTTCCATCACTCCCGCAGTACCCCCTCACGCGCCGCCGAGCTCCTGATTCAACGGGCTCACCTCGTGCACCCGAGATGTCCCTGCAGTCGTGTGGTTAATGTGGCGCCGCACGGACACGGCGTGGCATGGTGCCCTGCGCGGCTCCAGCCTCCAGGTCCAATCTTCTCGATGCAGCAGCTCCTGTAGGGGATTCTGCGAATTTCCAGTCTATAGCACCACCAAGACCACTAAGCTTCCATCGCAAAGAGAGGAAGATACCACCGGCAGCAGATCCCATCATTTTTGACCTCCTGCTGGACGCCACAAGTGCAGATTCAGACCATGTTTTCTTTTTTCCAAATTATGTTCCACTTATACATGTATCTTCCTCGCTTAGAGATGATTTTTTTATATGGTCTAATCAATATTTTGATGACTATAGTTTATGAGAAATTCGATTTGGCATGGCATGACGTTCTTTGCTAGGTAAGGAACTAAATTTGCCATTTCAAAATGCTGAGAAGAAATTATTTCAGTAAATAATTCCCTCGTCTGATTGTATGGTCGTGATCGATGTAGATCCAGCATTCCAAGTTGTTTGATATCTTAGAAAACAAGTAATTCATTCTATTCAGATCCCCTTACTTAGTCCGATCAAATTTATTCTATTCTACACAATATTACTCAATGTTTTGACCCGCTGCCATTGTGACGGCTGCATTCTCTCGGAGATTCCTAACAAAACCTTAGCAAGGTGTGGCTCATCTTTCGGCCGCCTTGTGATTTCTATTGATTTCAGCTTTTCGCACCAGAAAACATATGGTTTTGCGGCGAAATCTTTTGTAGGTCGTTGGTCCCTCTTCCCCCTCTTCTTGACCGGAGGACCTAAAAACTGGGGTTCATATACAAGGCTCAGTGCATGTGAGAGTACATAGTTAGAGCCAAAGTAAAGAATGAATTCTAAGAACCGATTAATGAAAGTGCCATGAACGTTAATCATACCGTGCAGTGGTGCAACCCAAGCTTCTCCAAGTCAGATGTGTTCTGGAAGATGCCCGGTAGCGCCTGGAACTCCACTCCAAGATCACATCGTTCTAAGATCAAGGTCTTCAAGCGATGGAGAACTGGAAACTCTTGGGATTCCTCCTCTAGCAACGCCTGGAAGATGTATGCATTAAACGTTGATAATTTCATATATACAGTGGTGAGGGATAAGAAATTATGAAGAATGCATGGAAGGAGAGAAATTTGTAGCTGAACTTTTGTTTTTGACAAAATTGCAACAAAAAATATAGAAAAAAGAGTGTAGGACAACGCTGGGCATGTCTAGATCTCATTCGAATTAGATTTAACTGAATCTCAGTCAGGTGGCGTCATCTAAGTCTCAGTTACAACCTAGCTACTTGCAATCATGTGCAACTCTTAGGCTAGCACAAATCTCGAAGCAAATTCAACGGTGTAACTAGGAAAATCTCAATTGCAACCTATTTACAACTAAAAAAAATCTCAATTGCAACAAATTTGCAACTAGGAAATCGCAGCCCACTTAAAAATGTCATATCAACACGAATCATGAGTAAAATTCAGTGGCTACAGAGTCGACTCAGATTTAAATTTCAGATATTAAAATCTTATATTATGCGGGCTATACAAAATAGCAACAAAAATAAAATAAATGTGAATATTAAAATCATTAAATTTTATCTTATCTATTTTTTCTCTAATAGCATAACATATTAAGTTTTGCACTACAATGTGTAGGTATTGTTTAACACATTATCGAAAAAGGTATTGTTTAACAAGAAATTAGTACACAAAAAAGCTGTAGAAGAATTTTGCCCTACACGTGCTTAAAAAAACCCGTGGCATGCATTGTTCATGGCGTGCGTACTGACCGTCGTTGTGAATCCTGCCAGATGTAGTTTGACAGAGTTTGGGAGGAGCGCCAGGAATGCACGCATGGACGTCAAGAACTCGAGCTTTCCCTTCTTCCGCCGTCGCTCGCTCCGCTGCAAATGGTGGCTGGTGTCCGTTAGCCGGATCAACGCCTCCCTGACCAACGCGAGCGGCTCCGCCCCGGTGGCCAATCCCGCGACCACGCAGTGACGGTTCAGCCCGCCGTAGGCGAGTTCAAGGCGCAGGCGGACAAGGAGGGGAGCTGTGATCCTGAGGTTGGCGGAGGCGAGGTGGTCTCGGAGTTGGACGAGTACAAGGTTCCGTAGAGTGGGTGATGCGATGCAGACGAGATCGTCCATCATCCGGAAGTTCTCTATGTGGAGGTCCTCGAGCACAGGGCAGTACGTGCCGAGGTCCTCCAAGAAGGTGGCCGACATGCCAACTCCGACGAGGTGCAGTTTGGTCAGGCGCCGGGTGAAGCCGGCAGCACACAAGCCAGCAGCCGACACGTCGGGCTGCGGCCGGGAGCCGTCCAAACAGGACCAGTGCGGCTGCCAGCTGACGGTGACGTCGTGGGCGGTGCGGATGTCGACGGCTGCCGGGCAACGTCGGAGCCCGCGACGGATCCACCTGCCGGAGCAGCTGTAGGTGACCCTCTGGCTGACCAGGTTCAGGCCAAAGGCGTCGAGATGCGGCGTCTCCGTCGGGATCGACGCCGGGAGGACGTGGTCGGCGAAGTCCTCGAAGCGCTCCCACTGCTCGCCGGCGAACTCCGACTCGTTGACGATGACGTTGCCGCGGAGCACGTCGCGCCAGAGGTGCCTCCACCGGCGCGACAGGAGACTCGTCTGCACGGTCTGCCGTGACCCGAGGCGAGAGAGTATGTCGTGGAGGAGGCAGTCCGGCAGGTCGCCCAGCCGGTCGGTGGCATCGTCGTGCTGCTCGACGCGGCGGCGCTTGCTGGAGTCCATGCCGATCTGATCGAGTGACCTCCGGCGGCTGGGTTTATCTATATCTATCTTTACTATTATCTTTACTACTCCCTCCGATCCATATTACTTGATACTAATATAGATGTATCTTGAGTATTATATTGCAGTTGGGGATTAGAATTTATTTCCTACCAATTGGATTGACATAAATCAAGGAAACATCCTAAGGAAAAAAGAAGTAAATATGTATTGCATCAATGAACGTCTCTGGTTGATATCCTCACCCATGCGTAAGAAAAGCTGCCATATCTTCGAATTAGCAATTACTCCTTTCCTATCAAAGAGAGTTTTCATAAGTAAAGGAATTGATGGCGCTAGCACAAAAATCCCTGAATTTTTGCAACCACTATCTCGGCAATCAAGCTTGGAAATCTTTCTCGACAATAATCATGTCAATCAATGTTTGAGGGGCGGTTCAAGGCCCTGACACAATTTTCATTTACCACTTGCCTTTTTACCGCCGCAGTCAACGTCGTGGGATTAGAAGGGTTCATCTTCTTTTTGGCGGCGGCCATGACTGAAGGCCTCATGCAAGAGTATCCATAGCAGCGCTCCATGGGAAAGACGACAGACAACAAAGTTGATAGCGAATTGATGAGGTGAAGGTGGTGGAGCGGGGCCGTGTCATCGCCGGCGGCCGCGTCGGGGCTTGGCCGAGGATGGAGCAACACCACAAAAAGCTGGAGGTGTGCACGGAGTCGCCTCGAGGAGCAGTCCCCAGGGTGTGACGATGAGCTCTGAAGGCGCTTCAACCACCTGCTCGCCCAGTACATGCCTCACGCACATGATCCTTTTCGATGCAGTGGTGCCGTGAGACGTGCTCGGTGGCCTTTTTTGGATTGATCTCTATTTGCTATTTTAGGTTTGCAGTTACCCGGTTAATCATTGAATGTGATTGTGGAGAGGGCGTCACCTACTCACGCACAAGCGGCTTTAATTTGGAGTTGGACAAGGATCTAGCATGGCGGCCGGCTTTCGTGGTACGATGTGTTCATTAGAAGGTACGAGTCATTTCTCGGTTTGTTGAGGCTTCAGTTTTTCAATGGAGATTTTCTTCTTCTTTTCTCCATCCGATCAACACTAAAGCTTACTGAACTAAGAAGAAGCCTGCGTGGGAGTCCCATCACCATGTATTTGAGATTTGAGAATGCCACGAACTGTTAAGCATTCTCCGTATTTACTTGATTGATGGAAGACTTGCACCAGTAACTTCTTTTATATTCTAAAAATGAGGTAAATGGTAGATGTGGGGTTGATTCCTATGTCGTTTTTCAGAATGAGTTATCAGAAGTATTTTAGGAATACCAACACATAGCACTATTTGATTGGTTTTAATCACTTGACGTAGAAACTGAGTACGAGAGAGTTTCAGATCTCCCATTAGCTAACAGTGTCGGTGCTTTTTTGAGTTGTCCATTTGTTTTTTAACTGTGAAGTAGGTGCAATCAAATGTAAGGACCTACTACTGTTGTTCATTATCCTTATTTGAGAGTCTTAATTCATTAAGTGCTTCCAATTCTTGATGGAATTATACTGATGTTGATTGCGCGCTTCAAGGTTGTTCAACAGGCAACAAATATACTTGTGCCTTTCACTTTATTGAATATTTTCGCAGTTTGGGGAATTGCTAATATCTTTCCTCATGGCTGTGTATTGCAAAATAGTGGAACACAAACGCAGCGACCAATGCTGGAACACCGTCTTCAAATATCATGATTTTATTTTTCTTTATGTCTGCATATATATGTAGCTTTTTATGGATATACATGAGTATTACTCAATATCAATTTCAATCTTGGATTATTGAAAAGATAAATATGTGCCGTCAAGTTCTCAACTTTGGAGTTTGATTGCACTTTCATGCGCTATTGAAGAATCCAGGTTTTATAAGGGATACATACAATTCCTTCTCTTTTGCTTATCTTAACATCCCTTATAGATAGATTATTCCCAATTTCTATTACGTGCTGGGTCTCCGTCTCGTCTTAGCCGGTGACCACTCGTGTCTACCGTCCGATCAAAATCAGACGGTCCGCTCTCCTCCGCGCTAACGTCCAAATTATTACCGACGAGGACGCCCGCACGCGTCGGTTACTCCCCTTCTTCCTCGCTCCAAAACTGCTCCGGATTTCTCTCTTCTCCCCTTGCGCTGCTCCAATTCTTCTCCAAATCCATGGCAGATCTTCTCCCCTAAATCGCCGCGCCGCCGATCTCGTCGTCGGGGGAGCCGCTGGGCTGCTCTGGTGAGCAGAATCTGTGTCGAGGACGCGGGGATCGTCTCGCCCGTCGGCTCGATTTCGTCCCATTCGAGGTGGAGAGGAGGCGTCTGCGACGGCGTCTTGTTCTGCGTCGAGCCCGCGTCGATCCACAGGTGGTACGTTGTTAGTGCTTCGATTTCGCACCCCTGCCCCTCTTACGTGGTTCGATTTTGTCCGATAGCTAGAGCTGTTCGTCCCATTTGAGGTGGAGAGGAGGCGTCCGTGACGGTGACTTGTTCTGCGTCGAGCCCGCCTCGGTCCACAGCTGGTACGCTGGTGAGTGCTTCGATTTCGCTCCCCTGGCCCCTCTTACTTGCTTCGATTTTGTTCCGATAGCTAGAGCTGTTCGTCCGCCTTGATGATTTTGTCCGTGGCGGAGATTTTTTTGGTCGTATCCCCGTTGATTTTGTGGAGGAAACTCATCGGCGGCTTGGCATAGTTTGCATTACTCCCACTGGTTTGTTTGATTCGCACCCGGATCATGTCGATTTTGATGATTAGTATCCCGATTTGCACTTGTACTATTTGTTCATTGTCACACGTAGCACGACAAGTTTCGAGTTATCGTAGTAGTACTAGTAGCATATTGATTTGATGTACTAGCAGTAGTAGAATCTCGTAGTTCATCCTACGCCCCACAGATGGCTGTTATGTAGTTTTGAGTAGCTCAAGTTTTTTTGTGATGTACACTTGAGTAGTTCAAGTTGCTGTGATGAAATCCAATGTTTGCTGTGATTTTTTTTTAGTAGGTTTAAGTTGCTCTGATGAAATCCAATGTTGATGTGCTGAAATCCAATGTAGTTTTCAGTTGTTTTTGTCATTGATATTTGGATGTATATTCATGAAGTCATCAAGGTTGTAGGAAGATTTTTTTTTTTTTTTGATGGGTGGATGTGTTTAAGTGTTGTTGCATGTATTTTGTAATACTGTGGGTGTATAAAACTTCATTAACATGTTGTTTTGTATCTCCATTTTTAAGTCAGCAAAGGTTATAGGAGATTTGACTTACCCTTTTTGATGTATAATTATACACTGTGGGTGTATAAAACTTCATTAACATGTTGTGGTTTTGTATCTGCATTTTTCAAGTCATCAATGTTACATAGAAAGATTTACTTACCCTTTGGATGTATATTTAAATACTGTTGGGTGTATAAAATTGAGGCTACAGAGAAATATTTGAGTTATCCAATAAGGTTACAGAAAAAAATTTGAGTTACCCTTTGGATGTATTTTTAAATATTGTTGGCTGTATAAAACTTAGAAACATGTTGTGTTTTTCTATCTGCATTTTCAAATCAGCAATGTTACAGAGAAATATTGAGTTACCCTTTTGGATGTATATTTAAATACTGTTGGGTGTATAAAAATTAGAAACATTTTGTGTCTTCTATCTGCATTTTCAAGTCAGCAATGTTATAGAGAAATATTGAGTTACCCTTTGTATGTATATTTAAATACTGTTGGCTGTATATTTTAAAATATTTGAGTTACCCTTTGAGTTCTTCTTAGCATATCTGTTTTTGCAGTTAATTATGCTGCTGCTATTTGTAGATATTCCATGGGTTCTCATTAATTGCTGAGATGTTCTTCCAACATACAATTTTAAAATTCTGGCTTGTAGCATGTAGATATACCACTATATCTATAATTCATACATTTTTTTTGACTGCTATTTTTTTTGTTTTTTCAGGGTTTTTATTCTGGATCATTTTGTTTTCTGTCATCTATTAGGTTGCAATGAAACCTGTAATCCCACTCGTAAGAAATCTGTCCCACCGCATGCATGATTTTTTTATGTATATTTTGTTTTATATCATGGTGATTAGGTAATTCTTGCTTTTCTACTTTTCTGTATGTTGCAGAAACATTCTAAAACTCCAAAGAGCCGTCAGAAGATTTCTAAATTCAAGAGGATGAAGGAGAGGTTACAGTATAAAAATGTATCTCAGGGTGTGCAAGAAGAACCAGTACCATTGCAGCCTGTTCCTCCTTCCGATGAGCCCCCTTTCAATGTGCCAGAGCATCCAATACACGATGAGGAAAAGTCAGAAGAAGAGGACAATGTTGTTGAGAAGAAGGTTTTTTCTTAAACTCCCTTTTTTGTTTTCTACTTTATGCTTCCCCTTTCTCATTTCTTTTTTTACTTCTGCATGCTGTAAATGGGTGTTGTTTCTCATGCTACTACATTTTTGCTGCAGAATAATTTATTCAACCGTTCTTCTCCAATGAAGGTTGTTAGGGTTTGCATAGGAATGACATCTAAGCAGCATGCTTTGATCAGAGGAGCAGATTTTGGTGCCATCCTTAGTATGAAGTGTTCAAAGTTAATCCCAGAGTTATGCGGATTCCTAATGGAACACTTTGATCCAGTGGCTTGTGTTCTAGATTTTGGTGAGAGGGGGAAAATCCCAGTCAATGTTCAGTCGGTTGTGAGTGTGATGGCAGTACCCATGGGTACACACCCTGTCCCGTACAAGCCAAACATTGATGCAACAAGTTCTGTGCTAGAGATGATGGGGATCAACAATGGGAGGCAACCAACCTTATCAGAGGTGGAGAAGCAGTTGGAACGTAGCTATCCCGCTGATGATGCTTACTTGAGGAAGTTCATTATCTTCCTTATGTCTTCTGTTTTTGCTCCTACAACTGGAATTTATGTTAGCCCAAAGTGTTATCCAGCGGTGATTAACATAGAAGCAATCCGAAGGTTGAACTGGGCAAGATTTATTATCGACATCCTCATTAAGACCGCGAACGCCAAAGGAAAAAAAACTGGTTTAAAGCTTGCATGCCATACCTAATGGTGAGTTCCTTCATTTCTGGTTTAACTTTTTTCTATTCTTCTTTTTCTTGTATGTTGGTACATTTTCTTATAAGACATAATCATTTTTTGTTTTTCTACATTGTTTCTGTAGGTTCTGTATGTAGATTCACTGGAAACAGACGCTGTTGATTTGCCACCTGGACCTCGCATTTCTGTTTGGACTAACCAGTTAATAAGGCATGTCGTAGATTTGGATACCAACACTGATGGATCATTTGGAAAACTACCGGTACTGCCCATTGTTTCTTTTAATGCTTTTCAAATTTTTTTGGTTTTCCAAAGTATGAACTGGTTATCCTAATAAATATACATTGGCTTTTGTAAATAGTTTATTCTTTGTACTTTTGCATATGGTGCCATTAAATGATGTTCATCATTTTTTAGAATAGCATGTTTGAATTTACATACCAAGCTTTTATTCTAAAAAAATTGTGTAACTACCACAGCTCAAGGCTTGCTTTAGGAACAAGACTGTCCTTTTTAATAATGACCCATCTGCTATAGACATGTTCATCAGATGTCATGCACCAGAATATCCTAATGAAGAAGTAAGTTACTGGTTTTTCTTCTTTCCATTTTGACATGAAATGTATGTAGTTAATATGAGTGCACAAGTTTCTAATCTTTTTTCCATTCTCTTTTCTGCTTTTTTTCAACAGAAATTGGTACAGTACAGAGAAGCTGTCATAAACATGTGCAGTGCGTTTGAGGATGGCTTAGCTCAGTTTATCAGGTCCTTTGCTCCGAATCAAGTAAAAGAAGGCAATCCTGATCTTCACCAGGTAGATGAAGATGTTGATAAAACGAGCAAGCACAAACGCCCTAGGAGAGTTACAAAAGTGCAACAAAGTGTCAGAGACGACGGAGTCAATGAGGACCAGATGGAAGGTGAAGCAAATCCAAGAGTCAATGAGGTAAAATCCAAGAAAAGGAAACCTGATGACAGATTTATTGCTGCGGGACGACCTAAGAAGAAGAAGATTAAAGTGTCTGTCGTAAGTGAAGATTGTCATGACGAAGGGCCCGCAGTTGTTTATGAAGAGAAAGCATCAGATGGTCAAAGTGTTGTCATTACATGTAACATTTCGGCTGAAGATGATCAGACACGCAACAAAGAAGCTGATGAAAAAGGACATCTGATTGGTCAAAGTGTTGACAGTACATGTAACATGTTTGCTGAAGATGGTCAGACACTCAACAAAGATGCTACTGATGAAGGCACTGTGAACATTGAAGATCTTGTTCAAGCCAGCGAGGAAGTACTTCCTATAGTGCCTGTGGAGACAGAAGTATCTCTTCCGCATACAAGCATGGTTGATGCATTGAGGATTCTTCAAGTATACGGTAGTGGATCTCAATCAAGCACTGAAACTCCACCAGTCCATATCATTGGAGAAGGCATGCAAGTGGAGCAAGAGGATGAGACAAGCAATGGTTCTGCTCAACTGAAAACAAAGACGAGTAGATCTGGTTTCATTTTCGGACCACGTGCAGGTTACTCCAGCTTGCAAGGAGGCTCGTAACAAGATCAATGTCTCCTTTGAAATCTCCACTTCTTAAGGAAGATGTCAAAAATACTGCTCCTAGCCCAAGAAGGCTTACAAGGTTTGCTACTGCTGAAGCACGAGCTAGTGCTAGTTCGACGAAGCATTCTAATTCTCCTCCATCTGCTTCAAAGTCTTTCAGAAACATGTCCAAGAACTTGTCTGTCGATCTTGGAAATGCAGAAACTCCAGAATCAGAACATCAGAGGAAGGTTAGAGAGTTGGCTGAACATTGCCCATCTTTTGATCTCGGTTTCAGTCCTGGGGAGCAGACAGTGATTGAGAATGTAACTCCTGAGCTCACAGTTCCTGAGCAGACGGTAGATGTCCAGCAAGTTGAAACAGTACAAAAGGATCAAGATTCTCAGGTGGATGAAGTTATTGTCATTTCTAGCAATGATAGCGGTGACTCCCTTGACAAGATTTTTGCTTCAATTGAGATGCCAACCTCAGGAGGAAAAGCCATTAACTTGCAGAATTCATCTGGTGCTTCACCGACAACTCCTGGTAGTTCCACACCCATTCCTCAAACAAAAAGGATTTTGAAGCTAGGACCTCAACAGAAATCACCATTTGTTGCAAACGATAAGAAGCCTTCTGTTCCCAAATCAGATACTGAGTTATACAACAAGGTGTGCATGTATGGAGGCAGAACTAAAGATAAGTTAAATGAGGAAAGGATTATTGACTATGGAAATTTCTTTGTTCAACTCCGCGATTTGTCAGACTCAGTCAAGCCAGGAGGTTGGCTAAGCAACACAACCTGCGAGATCGCATTGCAAGTGCTTTCTGCAGACATGGCCAAGCAGAAAAAATTCGTTATGCCTCTTATGATTGCGGTTAGTAAAATCATTTACACTTAAAATGCTTCTTTTTTGTATTTCCTGGATATGTATTTCTTTTGCTCTCTTTTAACCTGTCCCTTTTATACTTTATAATGGTGTGCAGACTAAACTAAGGAGTGCAACCAACTGTCTTTTAGATAGGACTGTTAGAAAAGCTTTCGAGTGTTCACCTACGCACCGCCTAGACCACAAAGATATGGTACGTTCTATCTCTTTTTTAGCTTTTTTGCTTCCTCTATTTTTCTCTTTTTTAAAAAGCTTCCTTGAAACATGCTTACTACTTATGGGTGCATCTTTATACAATAATAAGATTCAACATGTAACTAAAAAACTTATTAGCAATACATGATTCAAAGAGTTAGAACATCCATTGGAAGTAATTTTTACAATTTTTCCTCAAATATTACATGTTTCTGTGTTTCTACGGATATGTTCCTGCTACGGTTATGTTCCTGATCCTACTTTTTCTATTCTACTACAACTGTACAGATTATGTTTTCAGTTCTTCAAGATTTGACACCTGAAATCAAGAAAATGACTGGGCACTACTATCTTATTGTGTTGAACCTGACGTCCGGGAGGTTCGAAGTGATGGACTCACTAAGGCGTGAGGGTGACAAAGCGCTGATGGCTGATGCTCGAACAATCATTGGAAGTATCAAGCATTTGTGGGCAACAAACTATAGCGAATCAAAAAATCGACATCTCGAAATACCAAACAGTGCACATAACTACACCAAGGCAATTGACTATGTAAGGACTAGTTTCTTTTGCATTTCCAATTCTACATTTTCCTAATTGTCCATGGTTTTTTTTAGTTGACATATGCATTTTCCAATTTTTTTATGTTTCCAAGGTATGACTGCGGGTTCTTCATGCTCAAGTTCATTGAGTGTTGGAATGGGAGAAGGATGGCAGCAATTAACCCATCAGACATGCCTGCGCTTAGGAAGATATTCCCGAAGAAATGGATGGATTATGTCGAGAACAGGATTGACTGGGAGGAACTTCTCTTCCCAGTAAGGAAGTGTTGATCTTCATCTTGATGATAGGGAGCCAGGTAATAATGTCTGAAGAATAGAATGAGTATTTTGTTGTCTGTTTTTTTGTATGACAGCTGTTGATAAGTGTATTTTTCTGTCTGTTTTTCTACACTCTGTTATATATATATATATACATATGTTTGCTTGTATTTTTCTGATACAATTTGTTTGATTGCATGTGTTTTTATACATCCCTAAGACAAATCCTGAATGTGCTTACAAAGTGCATATGCTAACAGTAAGCACATGGACAGCAGTTCAACACTTTTTGCATTCTCTTATTACATCATGAAGCACATGCATGTAAAATTATCATGCCACCTACCACCACAGTAAGTTTGACGTCAACACAAAGCTAAGTTCATTACAACTTAAATCATAAACGAAACAACTTTGCATTTTTCAATAAGCTAGACCATGTCACGGAAGAAATCGATTTCCTTTGATTCTGGTCCTGGCATTATCTTATCTTTGCATGTAGCCGCAGTGTGCTGGATTTACCCACATACACTGCATTTCACAACCTTTGTAGCCTTCAGGTGCAGTCCAGATTTCTTCCTCTTTTCAGCTGGACGACCTTGTTTAGCAATATAAACCGGATCTTCAACATGGTCAAACTTTGAAGAATTCCCTTGCCCATCGTCACCTACATTTTCTACATCCGGTTCCTCATCAAAAGATGGAGTAGCCTCGTTTTTTCTTCTTCCTCTTTGCGGATTCGAAGCTTTCATTTCCAACAACTCTTTCTCCAAAGCTAGCATGTATTTATCTGCAATGGCTTTCCCTTTTTCTGATGTTGATGCCATTCTTGCTACTCTGGTGTAGTCATTGCATAGAGTGTCGTAACGCAACTGCTGCCTTTCTTTGTTATTCATCTTCCTGCCCACTGGCTGCTTAGGCAAGTCCATTTTTTCCTCCACAATGTTTTCCTCCTGTACTCTCCACCTGTCTAGTATGTATTTCTCTGGAATTTTGTTAATACAACCCAATTGCACCATTACTTTGAATATATGACAGCAAAGCAATCCATCCCTACTGAACTTGCAAGCACTCGCAATCGTAAGTTTCAGTTTCGACATTAGCCTCAACTTGGTAGCTCCTACTACCATAGCCATAGACGTAGGCTTTAATTGGGAGGACATCATAACTTTGGCCACCAATAAGTTGCACATTGTAGGATGTCACTTTACGAAGCTCAGCCCTGAGACGCAAGTATATGGGTCGCGTATAAACCTTCGATGCTTGCTCTTCAATAGGGTAGTCACCCCACACCCTAAAAGTCTTATCTTCATCCAAAAACTCGACTGAATCCTCCACTACATTAATTTTCTCTTGCAACTTCAAGTATTGTTCAAAGAAGTGATGCGGATCGTAGTGAGGGTTACTCGTATGTTTTCGTAACAGCATTAAACCCCTCACTCCGGGCGGTAGTTTGTAGGAACGTGAAGAAGCGATCCTTGAAGTAAGCTGGGACAAAAGTTGCTCTCAAGTGATACAAATCAGCAAGATGTGTGTTGTCCGCTACATTGTGTTTGCGAAGCATATCTTCCCACCTTGTTTCGAATTCATCAACTGACATGCTGTAGTCAATAATTGCATTCAACTCTTGCCTTAGCTCTTCATGTTTTGACAAGAAATTTCCCAAAACTGCCTGCGCATTCTGCATAATGTGCCACCTACAGTTTCTGTGGCAACAGTTTGGAAATTCAGCGAGAATTGCAGATCTCATCGCTGCATCTTGGTCAGTAATGAAGTTTTGGGGCTGGAGGCCGCCCATTGCTTCAAGAAACTCTTGAAAGAGCCACACAAAACTCTCCACATTTTCATTTTTTAGGAAACCACAACCTAGCTGGATGCTCTGACAATACCTATTGATCCCAATGAACGGCGCAAACGGCATATTGTACATGTTTGTCATGTACGTGGTGTCAAATGAGAGACAGTCGTTGTAGTTCTTGTATGCAGCTATTGCTGGCCCATCAACCCAAAATATGCGGTCAACCTTATCAGCATGATCTGTATGCAAGTTGAAGTAGAAATCTGGGTCTTCCTTTTTTATCCTTGCAAAGTGAGAAAGCAGCTTTGACATGTCCTTGATTGTTTGATCTTCATTAATGGTAGCCATGAAATTGCTAACAGACTTGCTATCATAGGGTACATTGGCCAGACCACCATAGACTTCTCCCATGATCCTCATTACCCTTCCAACAGAGAGATTCACCTTATGCAAGAGCTTGACAAAGTCCCTTTCTTCCTTGGGAATTCCTTTATGAGACCTTAAATATTTCTTCAAAGAGAACTTCTTTATCATACTGTGATTGTGCTCTTCAATGAAATATGTTACATGCCACTTTGTACCTTTCCTTTTGATCCTTAGCCTAGCCTTGCATTCAGTTTTCTTAGTGATGCTTTTGTTCCGCTGCCTAACCGGTGCCGCTGCCTAACCGGTGCCGCTTCTTGCATGTTAATGTCTTCATTCTTGCCATTCTTGTTGCAAACGAACATCTGTTTGTCCTTCTGACCATCAAGTGTAGAGTTCTTGGATGTACTACACTTGATGGAGAATCCAAGCTTCTTAGCATATCTGTTGTAATGCATCTTCGCTTCATCCCATGAATCGAAAATCATGCCAGGATATGGTGTTTGCACTTCAGTTTGGCTTACTGGAGTTGATTGGACTTCATCATCATCGTCACCTCCCGAATCATCAGTAGAAAGTGTTTCACCTGTTATAGGGTGTGTGTCAGCGGATGCACCAATGTTGCTACCACTAGCATGCTTGCTCTGTCCAAACTTGCACCAATGTTGCTACCACTTGCATGCTTGCTTTGTTCGGAACTTTTTGTTACATCTCGCATTGCTCGAGGTTCTTGCGGTGTTCACTGGTGTATGTTCTTTTTGCAAATCGTCAAACACACTGACATCTTCGGGTATTGGCTCATTCAGATCTAGTAATCCTGGAGCATACTCTGGATCCATAACCTGTCAGTAGGAACCTAAATGTTAGCATTTTCTTGCAGGAATGTATTTTTAAACTCGACAGTTAGGCCATATGACAGTAGCTGTGTTGTTCTTCACTTAGTTGATCATGTTTTGCATGTGCTACTGCTATCACTTTTTGTTTGAAAAATGGCATGAAAGCATGTAATTATATGGGACAGCACATACTGCTAACAAAGCATTTTTTATACAAGCATATACTGTCAGTTCATTTTTTATGTAGAAACTTGAAATTTATACATACAAGACAAAAAATCAACTTGTACTACTGACTACTTTATCATTTTACTGCTTCTGTATAAATGGAACTTGAAATTTAAACATACAAAACACAAAAGCAGCCATGTAGTACTGTCTTCCTCATAATGCTGTCTACTGTATATTTTTTTAACTGCACATGTTTTCTGTCCAACTTGTATAGTCACTTATCTATCTTTTTTTTCATTTAACTACGCAGGGAATTTCAAGATGGACAACTTGCTGTAGTTTCCTACCAGTATTGCATGATGCTATGGTTCCAATGGATTCAAGAGATGTTTTGTCATGATGCTATGTTTTGTCAGCAAGAAAACTACATGTACTCAAGCAGAAACTCTTTCATTTCCTACTTCTGGTTCACCCAACCATGCAACTGAAAGTGCATTTTCCAGAAACTTTCTCATCTAGTTCTAGGCACCAACTTTTTCTACATGTTGTTCTGGATCTATATGCTATCTCTACTATGAATCATGCAGATGACATGTGTTTATATGCATGGTTTGATACAACTATCCATTTTCTTGTTTTGTTTTTGCATCCTATTATGCATCAGCTTTTACTTTTGCATGTATATTTTTTCGAAATCTGCATCTCCCCTGTGTTTTTCTGTTGAATCTGCATGATCTAGGGCTATCCCATGAAAGTTCTGTTGAATCTGCATGATCCAGATGTACTTTCTTGCTGGTAAAAGCAGAGCATTGGGGAATTGGAGGGAGAGCATTGGGGAATTGGAGGGAGAGGGGCAGGGGTGAAGTTAGAGTCTGTTTACCTCTTGATTTGTTGTTTTCCAGAGAGTTGTTCTTCAGATCTGTTCTTCAGATGTACTTTTCTTTTGATCAACTTGAGGCAACAAGATGTGCAGCCATGGAGCTTGGGGAAGAACTGGCCTGGCGGCTGGAGGAAGAACCGGTAGACGAGAGGGAGAGGTAGGTTGGGAAGAACTGGGCTCTGCCCTTGTTTTGGATTGGTCCATTCACGATCTGGGCTTTAAATGTAATTTTTCTTGTCTGTATACTTGTGGCCCACCTTTTCTCGTCCTGTTCTGATGGGCCAAGTCAACAATTTCGGCTGGAACAAAAGAGGAAAGAAAACTTTCCTTTTTTGGAAAGGTTACCGGGACCACACCCAAAACCGGAAAAAAGTGGGTTCCGACAGGGGGGTCACTCCCTAAGGCAATACGGTGCTATAGCACTGTGTAGCCACGTCCTAGATTATTAGGGGTAATCTAAATTTATGGCATCCCGATCTCTTATTATTTTCTAACTTGAGGGGTGTGAGTTTCCTTTTGTCTTATCTGAGTTAGGTATGGCTCTGCAGTGACTTGGAGTGCAGTTGATGTCAATTCATTAAATATGACAAAACAACTTATTGTACTCGTATGTGCACCATATAATAACGGAAAACCTCAAACGGAGGCTGAGCTACACGTAGCTCTTTATTTGCAAACACTTAGAATTTTTGAGTCAAAGTTTTGAAAAATTCAAAACATCATATATGTATATAATGGCTGCCGACAAGTATACAACCCTATATATGGTTTCTACTACCATACAAAGATAAGACCATCTTCTTATTTCCACCTTAGCACGTGAAGCTTGTATTCGAGTATTTAATATTCACAATAGTACTATAATATATAGCTAAGCCAATTTGCGAGTGTGTTGGATCTTTGAATGGGTGTTTGCGGATAATTAAGATTTAGTTGTTAGCATGTGGATCTAATTTGCTTTGTTGTTTAAAACCGTGAGTGAAGAAGAACACCCCTGCAAAAAAAAAAAAGAACACCCAGGCATGTTGACATCACTATTAATTTATCGTGGTTTTTTGTATTATATAGTTCACTATTCTCAAGTGTAGAATGTGAATACGTCTTTCCAAGGCAGAGGCCACAGGTTAGCAAGACATAGCTAGGGTGCATACATGGCAAATGTGATATCTTTCAGTTCTTTCCTCTCATGGATTTTCACCATCCAACCATTTCTATTTCTGGTAAGGTAGCCAACAAGTTATGCAGAAATTATTTTTATTTGCAAAAAATTGTCGGATGTACCTATAAGAAAATTTTCAACACGAACTAAGTATTACTTTTCCTGATGCATAATTCTTTTTTAAGCGGTGATGCATAATTCTTGTGGTTGAAAGACTTGTGTTTTTAAGCTGAGAAAGATATAGATTAAATGAAGTATCTATAGTAGACCACAATAAAATTATGTACCTATGTTCTTAAAGTAACGCAACATGTATTTTATTCTTCAAAACGAGTGATGCAAATTAAGATTGCCGCACACCCTCGCGCTCCCTGGTAGCTAGCTGGGCCGCGGCCCAACATCAGGTAATTCGTTTTTTCTTTTTCGTTTCTATTTGTTTTCTGTTGTTTGTTTTCTTTTTTAAAAAGATTTTTTTTAAATCTGAACATTTGTCAAAATTAAAAAATTTCAAATTAAAAAGAAATAACTTTTTAAAAATCTGAACATTTTCAGATTTGAACATTTTTAAATTTGAAAAAAAAATTAGTTTACTCTATGAACAATTTCCGAATTTAAAAAAAAATATTTGAACAATTTTAGAATCTGAACGATTTTCATATTAGAACAATTTTCGAATTTCAACAAATTTCAAATTTGAACGGTTTTCGAATTTGAACGGTTTTCGGATTTTAACGGTTTTCAATTTTAAACATTTTTGAATTTAAACATTTTTCAATTTGAACAATTTTTAAAAATTGAAATTTTCGAATCTGAAAAAAATATAAACAAAACCGAAAATAGAAAAAAGAAAAAGAAAACAGAAAAAAAAACCAGAAAAGAAAAAGGAAAAACGAACTGCTACAGGCTAAACAGACACTAATGGGCCTGGCCCATACCCGACCAGGGGGTGTGCGGTGGCCGGTAGCCACCGACCTGGTCGGTGTATAGGTTTTCCCGAGGATGGAATCCAATTTGGGAACGGATTAAAGGCACGAGGACGGAATCGATAAGATGAATTTGGGAAAAGCTAACATGAACTGAAAAGTGTGAATTCAGAGGTGGCGCAGATAGCACAGCACCAGGCACGCCTCGTCCTCCAAAATGACGGCAGTCCACCGGCGTGCGCTCTGCTTCCGCGTGCCCTCGGGGCGGTTCCACGTCCGCCGCCCATGTGGTCGCGGTGGAGCTCGCGGATAAGGACCGCGCTAGACAAGATATTGAAGGGTCCAACGACATTCACAAGGAAGGCCCTGGATGTGACATTCAATTGGGTTAGTAGGAACGAACCTTTGCTTTGGATAGTGGTTGGTGTGCCTGGACCGACAGACTAACGTGCGATTTCCCTTTCCGAGCTATGAAATGATTTACTTTTTCTTAAGCAGCGTGAAAACGGATTGCACTGGTGGGTTGACTGAGCAGCGAGAGCAGACTGGATCTTTTTCAGATAGGGGTGCGGGGGACATGAAGGAGTACCAACGGAAAAAGCACGGATTGATTCTTCTCTATATCTAAAGCTCATTCCCCAATTAGTCCACCGATGCGCGCTCCGCTTCCGCAAGCCCTCGGGGCGGTTCCACTTCTGCGTCAGGCCCCAACTAGTCCACCGGCGCGCGCTCTGCTTCTGCGCGCCCTTGGGGCGGTTCCACTTCCGCCGCTCCGCCTCCGAGCGGAATACGGGGGTGGGCTGCGAGTTGCTTCCGCCAATCCGGCCGACTCCCCTCGCGCAGCTGTCGGCCCCAGCCATGCGGTCATGGTGGAGCTCGCGGAAGAGCGAATGTGGCGGCGCCTTGGCTCAAATTGCTCGCGGGTATTGGAAGCGCCAGACGGCGGAGCGCCAGAGGGGAGTAAGGTTTTGGAACCGAGATCCCCTCAACGGCCTGTATAAAAAAGGGTTGCGCGCTTAGTTTCTCGAGCCCTCGAGAAAGTTTTTCAGATATCGGCCCGAACCTAAGAATGATGTCCACCATCATCAAAGGATTGTGGTATTACAAGTTGTTATAGTGAGATACTTTGCAATCTACTATTATTATAAATAGGAGAAAATATTATCAACATAGATGGTTTGTCTAGGTACTTTCTTCCTCGGACCCGGTGCAACGCACGGGCACTTTTGCTAGTAAGTATAAAAGGTACTATCTCCATCCCATTAAGTTTGTCTAAGATTTATTATAAATTAGATGTATCTAGATGTATCTCTACTACCTAAAATATACAAAGGTGTTTCGTTTCCTGCCCACTACATCGGTCCATTTGTCCAGCCCGCTCGCTCCTTGACCCTCTCGCTAACTACGCCTCGCGAGAAAAAGAATCATGAAAACCGTCGCCCTCAGTCAACTCACCAAATTACCACTTATCTCAATTGTCTCCCTCCCCGATGCCGACCGCCCCACTTTTTTCCACTCCCCGCATACCTCTGGCCTAGGTCATTGCCAAACGATCATCCCAATTCCGACGAGACCACCACACCCATCTTTGTTCTCTCCTTACCCATCTTTCGGATCGCAGAATTGGGTTTCTAATCGGGAGTGCGAGAGATAATGTTGCGGCTGGATGTCTTCCTCCTCTTGCCCTACGAGATACTACTACTGCTTCGGTGAGAGAAAAGGCGGATTTGATCGAATCGATGGCCGCGAATGCTCCAACCCTGGCTCCGGTGGCCATATCTCTACGGGCAATGACGACGCAAAAGGTGGCTTCGGCGAAGGCCGGCGATATTAAGGGCATCTCCAGCAGTCCGACACAAATGACCGCGAAGGACACATTTGGTAGCGTGCAGACGGTCCGGCCTCACTGGGGGAGAGAAGAAATCACCCTGTTTGGATTCCTGCAGCGCCCAATTATAGCTGGCGCGAAGCTTAAAGCAACCCCTTGAGGCAAGCCCAGCAACAACGGCCGAATCGAGCATTTCCATCGAGCCTGCCTCGCCCGAGCGCGAAATAGGCTCCAACCGCCCAATTATCTATGCGTGGGGAACCGCGGGAGACAGCGCAAAAAAAACCTCGCCCTTTCATCACTCTCTCACTCTACTGTCGCCGCCTCTCTCTCCACTCACCTTCTGGCTCTCTCTCTGGGAACGTCACATCGGAAAGACCGATGGCCTCATCGCTTCCTCCACCGCCCCATCCCCCATCGGATCCAAGCAAAGAAGCTCGTGTTGCGCCGTTCGGCCTTTCACCACGGCATCCCGAAGATAGATGTGACCGATTTGAGGCAGACGGCACCCGCCATTGACCCCACGGTCGCGCCGGCGATTAGGCGTCCATCGCCTATTTTGCACCGTCCCAGGCAACCGACAAGGGCCGCTGCGACCGCCGCCATGGGAACAACTAGATACATATCTATTTAATTGTAATTTAAACACTGCATGATTATAATTGGCAAAGTTGAAGATGAAGTTCGGTAAACATTGTCACATAAACAAGAAAGAACACAAGGCACTACATGAGCATATGGTTCAGTTAATCAAATGGATGAACTATAGAGCACAAGAGATCAAGGCAGAGCACTAGGAGTCTATACGATGGAGCTACAAAGAGGATTGCCGAGAAAAATTATGTAGTAGAGGTAATCAGAGAAGAGTTCTAGACGGAGATGAGCGCTAGACGAGCACAAGGACAAGCTAGAGGTATCATAGTAGTAGGAATGACTTGCCCTAGCGGAGCGCAGCTGAAATCAGCGACAGAGGTAGCACGACGGCTCCGTTCATGGTGGGGCATCACAAGTCCACCGGTCGCGACCAGCACCTCATCGAGGGCTACCCTGAGCAGCTACGCGACCACCACCACCAGGGAGAAGCCCATACCACGGCGAGCAACACCGCCGCAAAACCTAGTTAGGGTAAGGGTTGGGATGAGCGCGAGTGATCGAGAGAAACAAATCTGCGCGGATAAGAAGATGGCACAGAGCAAGACGCGTCGATTAAGACTGGCGGTAGCGGAGGAGATCGGTCGGAGCTCGTCAAAATCAAGCGACAATGGAGCTGGCGACTCAGGAGTTGCATGAGCAGAGGGGCGAGGCGAGCGAGCAAGTAAGGGGGAGAGAGTGGCACACGACCGACCGACTGGATCGGTCTGGTTCAGCCAGACCTGGTCATTGGTCTGACCGGTGGGTCAGGATATTCAAAGGATGTTGCTAGCCCCCGACCCGGCATCCCACTTGGAGGCACGGGGGAAGAGGACCAAACCCCAACACCACAGCTAGCCCTTCCCTGTCCTCCCTCCCCACCAAAGTCTGAAAATCTTTTTTTGTGAAACGACTTTGCAAGCATATAGAACATTCAGATATACGCGCCACAATTTAGTAGTTGTTTTAAAATTTCAAAATGAGTTTAAAATACATTTCAAAAACCAGGATAATATGCTCTTGGGCGCAAAACACCTTGCCCTAAGGGATTAATTAGTTATACATCGTGTTTAATTAATAGTTAATTTCTGCCCTCTCTACATGAAATCCCTAAATGTTCTCATTGATTTTGAGCATGTTTTTTTTAGAAAACAAATAAAATTATTGTATGCACGAGATGAAACCAAGCGGCACTACGAGCATATGAAAATAATCAGATCGTATATGCGCAAAAATAGAATCATTCTCAATTTAATGTTCTTGGATGGTTTGAGGGTCTACGACTCCGACGTGCCGAAGACGGTGCTGCGTTGCGTCGTGTGCCATGGCTCCCTAAAGCCCCCTGTTTCCCAGGTAAACGGAACAAAAGAACCAACAAAACTTCCCATTTCATGCCGTAGGCGATGTTATTTCAATACCAAACATAAGCATAAGTATGCACATGTTGTCAACTTATTACTAAATCTTACTTGCAAGACACATTTGCAAACACTTCAATTTAATTATGCTCTAGAAGCTTCCATGACTATACATGTCTAATAATATGCGAGAATTACTCCTAATTAAGATATTTGTTCAAGCCGGTTTTAAAGATTTGTATCATGATATTTAATGGTATTAAAAAAATATAAACACATAGGTACATAGACAAACTCGTAGGCATTCACTGCATAGTTTATGCAACTGTAAATTAATTCAAAGAAAACTTTGTTGCAATATAAAAATTAAATTTAGCATAAGAAAACTTTGGAGTGATATGCATTACACATGAATTAAAAAAAAGCAATAAAGCTATTTTATAAACATTTATGTTGTTATTACATCCAACTAAATGAATTGTACTCACTAATGCTATATTAAGAAACATAAGTTCAAACAAGTATAAAATTTTAGTATAAAAGTATTATTTACCCTGGGTCCAATTGGCTTCGTGTCGGGTTGTAGATATGCATGAGGACGACATGGCAGGTCGAGCAGCTTCTCCATGGCCAAGATCTTGATCCCAATCCCCTTGAAAAAATCAGTATCAACACCTGACGGCCCTTGCACGTAGTAGCGATCTCCTTGGCCTTGGTGGTCATCTCCGGTGATAGCAAGACCGCACAAAACTGTTCCATGTCAATGCCGATGGAGAGGATCTTGATTACCATCGTGCGACCGTTGTAGCGGTTGCCAATGAACTCGCGGCTAATGCAATAGTCGATGCTGTGTGTAATCCAAGGTGTGGAACCCCCACAAGGTCGACATTTAGGAGGGAGCACAGGAGATCCTCGCGGACGAGCTTGTCGCGAAAAAGATCTGAGGGAGGAAGGAGGAGTGAAGTACGAAGCCTATGTGAGCGTGTCGCACTTGTGGTGTAGGATGGTGGGCAACGCCGGGAGGTGATAATTGTGGATGAAGACGGGGTCCATGTTGTTTCCCTTATCTCAAATATCCCAGCATTCCAAAATACATTTTTTCCATTAAAAAGCAAGACAACTTCTTCTATCAAGTCCCAACTTGAAGTAGAAGATGTGATTGTGGATGCCTAGATGAAAGAAATCCAGTTGTAGGAAGAGAAATATAGAGGTTCTAATACTGGAGTTGTGCACCATACGAACAATGAGTGACCTTTTGACATTTTCAAAAAGCTTCAAACACCAATTCGAAGATAGGTATTTCATCGAAATTCTCTGTATAAAAATATACTCTGAAACTTCAGTGTGCTGCGCAAATCAGTGGTACCATATATATATGAAGTTGTGTTATATAATAAGTGCATTCTCCATAAATATGGCAGCTTGTATCTATGCATCAATAATAATATCACAACTTCATTTTAAATCTTCTAATACTAATAAAGGAAACACAGAATAACAAAAGAAAATATAATCTGATTTACTTCACACGCAGCCAACATTATGAAAAATTTAATGAGGCGCATTCACTAAGAAAAATCCTAAATGGTGATATCTATCATACATGTATCTGCCAGGTCATGATAATGAACTTGAGGTCAATAGCGATGCAAACAATAGAAAGATATATGAATTACAGTAAAGACACATAGTTCAGAAAAGGACCAGTCTACGTAGAAAATATCAAGATATAAAGGAAGATGAAATATGCTCTTAAGGTATACACTACGATCACTCAAAATCAACTAAAAAGAACCAGGCAAGAATGCCCAGGCGTGTGTGTTATTTTCAGAGTAAAACTTTCCGTCTCTTGGCAGTTCTCCTGCCCAGAAAAGCTGATTATTTTTCGTCTATATATCAACATGCTAGAGCTAATTGACTAAATTTACCTGTGGCAGTTAATTTGGAAGTAGCGGTGGATGTTTCTATTTATCAACACGCTAGAGCTTATTGACTGAACTTATTTGTGGCAATTAATTTTGAAGTGCTGGTGGATATTTTCACATCGTAAGGAGGCCGCCATGTTTAACACTCCATCGATCGAGAATATTGTCACCCTTCATGGATCGTACAAATATTTATTCGGTCTAGAGGGCTGGCCAGTTAATCTACATTAAAAAAAAGAAATATCTGGAATTAAAACTGAACAACTTCATTCCCATTCATGTGTTGAACTTAGTTTGGATCATTTCAATTAGCAAAGGCCTGAAATAATCACGAGGGATTTTCTGAAAATCACAAATGTGAAAGCATGGGAAGGGGAAAAATGTTGACACATGCAATTTAACCAAAAGAATCTATGTGGAAAAGAACTAAAAAGTATGAAATGTATGGCCTAATTATTGATACTTGAAAAAAACGGTATGAACTCATACTGGGAGAACGGTTGCCTAAGATCAACTTCACTGACATTTGGGTCAAGCTCTTCGACAAATAACTACAGACAATAACAACAATCATACATTTGGCTAGCCTGAAGAACCCATTTCATGACAAAGTCCTGATACTATGACTCGCTTTTTCAGCAAGGTTTCTGGTTCTACCACTTGTAGAAACAGAACTTAAAGATCTAATGTGTTCTTCATCAATGTCAAATAATGTCAGTTCAACTGAACACTTACACCTGATGCCATAAATGTCCTTGAGGGGGATCATATATAACTGTAACAAATAAATAGTTTATAAAAATACACTGCCCCTCTGCTATCACAAAATATATGCAGTAAAACAGTAGCATATTACTATAACAAAATTCAGGAATAGTAGGACTATGGTTTTAACAAATAAACTAATTATTCTCTCCAATTGATTTTGGATACCGAATGAGATAGCTGATGGTTTAAATGCCGTGCAAACCAATTAAACTGAATACAAACACTCGTGTTGATTGGTCAAAGAAGAAGATTTTTTAGGGAAAGAAATAGTTGTTATTAAAAAGGATAAGGGCCATCACAGAAAGATCGAAGTACCATATTCACGAAGAAATCAACCATGAAAACCTGCAAGCACCAAATCACTAAGGTGAAGCTAACATCACAATCTTTGGCTCTACAACCCAAGATATGACAAAAAAAAAAAAGAACATGCATCTCCCATATTTTTCTATTTCTAGACTAAAAAGACAAAGCTAACATATTAATTTTATTCTCTGCTTCGAGCAAAAAAATTAGGACATTCAATTACGACTCATTATTTCCCTTTCTCCAAATCTGAAGTTCATAATGATGCAGTTCACAAAAACACAATATAAAAATTAGGATAATGAACTGCACTTCACTTCTTCTATTTCATCTCAGCATCATGCTACATTGGAACGGGTCCCAAAGAGAAGAGAGACACACCATATCAACACCACAAACAGAATCATCAAACCTACAACAACTACCAGTACCACCAGCTCAAGATTATACTCAATTAACTGAAGAAAGGAGAGCTAAATAGAAGAGCGATTGAAATCAAATGCTTACAGGCCTCCTGTCCATGTTCAAATGCCCACCTGGTTTGTCTGATTCAGTGAATACAACACCACCTGCATTAGCCATTCATGTGAATATTTATGTAGTCAAATCGAATCTGGCATGGGAAGAACATATATTCAAGATGGCATCAATCCATTGTAGATTTGTAGCGCAGAGACCAACTTCAAAGGGGATGGAACTACACCTAGCACATGGCCCGAAGGAAAAAAGTAAGATGGTCAGAACATATTTGCAGACCTATCAGCTAGTTCAAGACCTTAAATTCTTAAGATACGGTGGTTATTGTCAAACCTTTTCCCTGCCTTCTCTGTCTTGTCATAGTACAATTTTCTGAAGTGGGAAACTGTGCATGCCACTTCTGTCACTCTGGGGCCACTGAAGTTGGATTGTGAGCCAACCTCGCATCCTCTGAGTCGTTGATGCCACTCTGCTATTGCCATGCCGCAACCATTGAAGGGGTATCTTCCAAACTACGATCGGACTGACCGAGATACACCTTGGTTCCCTCACCAGTCACCACACTTCCCCTTCATTGGTTTATCGAAGTTCCAATGCCTGTCATGTCTCACCCCTTTGCTAGCTGTGGTGCCATCCTCCTGTAGCAGTCTTCTGTGTCGCCTCTCGTACCATATCAAGGTCAGGATCCTATCCCTTCTCACGCCCAAAACCTTATACGCCATTCATGTCAGCTCTTCACCTTTCCCAGCCTAATAACAAAGTGATAAAAATAAAAATTCAGTAATTCAACTTCAACAACGGGCGGATTTTGGATCTTTAACACATAACAGAATGAAGAAATTGTATGCACCATCAAGGAAACTACACTTCTTTTGGGCTTATGCTTATGCACAAGCCGGCTTATGGACAATGGTGGGGAGAAACTGTAGTGGAAAGAAGCCCCAAGAAACTGGTTCCTTCTATTCTTTTGGGCTTATGGAGATTTGGCTTATTTATTGTTAGAGTTGTGCAATGTCTATAAGGTCCCTGAATTTGATACATACTCTAAATAAGTGATGATACCATGTTTATGCTAGTTTTAAGTAAAAAAATTGGGTAGAAATGAAAAAAAGGAATTATGAAGAATCAGATTATAATAGAAACATAGTATCTTCGTACTAGCACTTTTGCCGAGAAAAAACATGGAGTACTTGTATTTGTATACATGTATATGTACGTAGATCTAAAGAGGACTTGATTCGTGGAATTTAATATCAGCATGTGCACGCCACACGTGATGAAAGAATCATCAGACGCTACTCCCAGGCGGATCTCAGCTATGCGCGTATGCTGACAGAACAACTAGCTGGATGATCGAATTTGACCTGAAGTGGCAGTCCTGATGTAAAAAGGAAGAAAACAAGGGGCAAATAGCTATGCCTGTTCGATTTTTAAGGCAGAAGCCCGGGAAACGGTCCAGAAACACCTCGCCAGCAGTTTCTCGCTGGAGACAGAAACGTAGCTTCGCGGTGGGGGGAAGCAGGCTAGAAACTCTCCTTTTCTTTTGGGCTTCAGCTTCCTGGAACCTAGAAACTGGGCTAGAAGCCCAAAAGAAGTCACCCTAATACTGGAAGGATTTGACTTGTAGATGTATAGAACACAAGCTTCCATTAAAGCTGATGGATAGAATTGGCCAATGGCCAGGGAGAGCAGCAGCATAGAGCTGCGGTGCTTGTGTCGACAACAAAGCTAGCAGCAGAATTGCACTTCATCACATAGGAGACAGGGTGAGCAGCAGGTCAACAGTCGTTGTAGGGGAGGGTCATGAGAGAAAAGGGCAGGGCCGGCAGTGGTCGCCCATAGAGGAGAGCCACACCAAATCCATCACACAGGCCGCAGTCTTTCCGTACGGGATCCACTTCAATCCAGACTCCTCCCGTCCTCCTCACCCCCTGGACTAATCTCTACCCACTATTACAAACAGCCTTACCGCCGGCGACCTGGATGGGCTTACCGCCGGCGCCTATGCATTCGCCGGCGATCACCTCGCCGGTGGTAATGCCTCATCGCCGGCGCCTTCCAATTCGCCGGTGGTAAGTGGCCGTTACCGCCGGCGTTTCACCCACTTCGCCGGGGGTAAGTCTTTCCGCCGGCGCCTTCCCATCTCGCCAGGGGCATCAGGTTACCGCCGGCGCTTCCCGTTTCGCCAGCGGTAATATTAACAGGAGCTTCAGGTCCTTGCCGCCGGCGCTTCCCATTTCGCCAGCGGTAACATTAATAGGAGCATCATGCTGTTACCGCCGGCGCCTTACCATTTCGCCAGCGGTAATATTAATAGGAGCAAAAAAATAAAAACTCGAATCAGACAACATATATACACCAGAATTCATAGCATATACATAGAATATACAGGCAAATACCGGAATGACAGACAAGATATACATCATTAGCAAGATTCACATCACTAGCAATGATACACATCATTAGAAAGTCCCGAAATGTCCCGAAATGTCCATAACATGCATGCATGCATCAATAACACAAGTGTCGACCATATGTTTCAAACATCGCGACTCAAAGTAGCACATATTACACAAATACATACAAGTCCAGTCGACGACCTAGCTAAACAACAATGACATAGTAAACTATAGAGGCGGTGGCGACAAGCATCATCACGATGAAAGGGGTCCTCCGCATCTCCCTTCTCTGTCCCGCTCGAAAGTTGGCGTATCGAGCTTCCGCCTCCTCCAAAGTGGTGTACCCCTTGTAACTGTTACCGCTGAAACGGTGGACCTGCCTCCTACAGTCTTCCCAGTCCTCATAGACTCCAGGAACCCTGCCGTGGTAGACAACATAGTACGTCATCTATGCAAACACAGAAAAAAGAAATGAAAGTTGTTAGTACATTAGTAGAGAGAGATATAACATAGAGTACTAGTGCAAAGAAAAAGCATGGAAATTACTTAAGTAATTTTATGACTAACATTTGCAAAGGACAAAAGTTTTTGAGTCAAGTCGGCTTCGGCGGGAAGGGACGGATGCCCTCGAGCGTGGTGAATGTTCTGTCGTCACATCCATCTTCTAATCGGCCTTCTATCTCGGCCTTAGAAAGTGCGGGACCATAGTGGAACAAGCCACCATTACCGCAGCACATCCCTCCGCAGTATTGTGCAAATGGTACGCTAGATGGCACGGAACTCGGCTCTCACGTTTTCATCGGTGGTGTCCGCCATGTTCACGAACATCCGCCGAAGACCGGATGGCAACAAGAGATCGTTTCGAGACCTTACAATCGACCTCATCTGTAGGATGGCAAACCAGGCCTCCATCCCATTGTCATGCGCCGATTGCTTGAGGCAGGGGAACTTGGTTATGTGGTTGCACACATAGCAACCTTTAACTTTCTTCTCATGCCTGATTTTGTCGATGCCAACCTCGGCTATGAAGCCGCTGAGGGCTTTATCAAGTGTAGACTTAAGGTCGGTGAAGTCCTTGTCCGGATCAAGCCCGGAGTCGAGGTAACTGACATGTGAATGATACGGGTGAAAGAGGAGGAGGGTGCAGTACTTGAATCTGCGCAAAATGGAAATAAACCATCATACTCGATCAACTATGAAGGAAATTTATGAAAGAATGTAATAGAGGGTACTCTAGTAACCAAATACTTACTCGCGGAAATATGGTATGGCAAAGCATTCCTTATCCTTGTTTAACACCAAGAAATCCTTGATGTACTTCGCTAGAAAGGCTTGTTCGTTCTGGATGACAGTTGGAGTCATGTAGAAGGGGTCCATGATAGCGATGTTCGTTGTGTTCTCCATGGCGATATCGTGCGCCATGCTGAGCGATAGGAGGCGGACCAAGTTTCGGTCGAGCTGTTGCATGTTCAAGAGCCTGAAGATGTCTTCATATCGAATGAACATCAAGTCCACAGGGTATGTGGTGACAAAGCCAAAGCCAGTGGGCACCTTGGCTGTCAAAACCGGGTGCGAGGGATTTCTATCTCGAAGAAGTAGGTCCTCTTCATTAGAACAGCATCATGCAAGCTCCTCATATCCGGCGTCACCTGCTCGGACAATGTGTGCCGGCAGCATAGGCTGGCATAGGTGATGCATCTTCCTCCACGGGGTCGGCAACTTGTCATTAACCACTTTCTTGCTTGCAGCAACATCTCCGGACTTCTTCCGCTTCCTGACCTTCTTCTTACTGCAACTGGGAGTGGCGTTTTGTTTCATACCCTCCGTGGTCGCACCAAGGAGTGTCCTCGGGGTAAGCCCAACTCGGGGTGGAGCGGTGAAGGCGGTCGTGTCTGCCTACTCGGGAGTTTCTTGTGAAAGGAACAACTTCTTCTTTAGCGTACGATCGGCGGGTGGCTTGTAAGGAGAAACCCCGTCGCCCTCCATCTCAGCGATGAACGTATCGATTGGAGCTTGATCGATGTCCAACGCGTTGCCGTGCTGACTCTCGGGCTGACTGTCGGGCTGGCTATCGGGCTCAAAAGGACCACCAGACGGTGGAGGACTCGGGGAAGCCGTCGCATCCTGAGGAGTGACCATGCCATAGCTTTCCTCCGAACCTGAGGCGGCGGTGTTCAGCCGAATTAGGGCTTTCGGCCATAGAAGGATGTGATTCTTGAGGTCCCCGAGAGTGAGCGGGGTTTCCGTTTCCGGGGGTTGATAAGGAGGATGGAGGTCTTGGCATCCCGGTAACGACCGGTTCACGCGAACCCGGCTCATGCTATCATCCATCCTGGCGCGAGTGGAACGTCCGCTTTTTGGCAGGAGGACACCGCCGCTCGCTACATCCTTCAACTTGTTATCCACATTCGGTAGGAAGGTGCAAGGAGTCACGTCCTCCTATGAAAACATGTGTACGTAGGTCGAGAGGGGCGATGACAAAGTATCTAATTTGTAGAGGCTTGAGAGGCTAAATTAATTACCGTGAGGGCGTCGAGCTCGGCTCGCGTCGAAGGACCGAGGCCAGGCGTGCACGTGACTGAGGGGCTACTGGCGCCCCCATGGCCGCCGAATCCTCTCTAGCGCATACCAAGTTGGGTGTGCATTGAGCATGTATGGTTGGAGGCCGGTTGTCGGAGTTGCTGGCGCCTAGGCTGATCACCGGCATCGGTCCCTTTTAGCCGCCGGCGAAGTAATTCTTCATCGACGACGACAAGATCGGGGATGATTTCATTGACCCCGGTGGCCACCGCGTCATCAACCTAGCTAGCAACCGCGGCACCGACGCGTTGCTCCATGGTTTCCAAGTCGGCCACCTTTTTCATAAGAGCCTCGTGCTCCCGGTCCTTCCGCTCCTGCCGTGACTCCTTAGTGCTTGCGGGCATGTCCAAGCCATAGTCGACAAGCTTGCGACCTCCTCCGGCACCGGGGACACGGTGGGGCTTGTCCAACGGAGGCCGTTCCTTCATGGTGTTCAGACCCCTGATAAAAGGCGTGTCCCACGGGACTTTGCCCGTCGACGTCTGGGTCGAGGAGCCAGCTGATTCGGCGGCTGCTTGTTCCTTCAACTGCCATAAGTAACATGAACAATTTTCGAATGTAATGGACTTGGTGAGCAGTATCAAATTAATAGGCTGGTAAATTGCTTACCACTGCATTCTCAAGTGCCTTCACCTTCGCGTCGGTGACCAACTCAACTCCCACCACCACATCAGGTTTCGTGACACGTTTCCCACCCATTTCTCTATGGTATCGGGACCTGAGATATGCCCTGAAGAGTGGGTCTTTGTACTTGGCAAAAGGGGGCTCGAGGCTAGCGTTTATGTAGGCCTGGTCCACCTTGTCCCATACCGGCTGCTTGCCTTCGAAGCCACGGCAACCGAGATGGTGGTGACCGATGTTCTTATCCGCCAGGTCCTCCCCCCAGGCCGATTGTTGTTTGGTGTACTCGAGCTCCTCGTTTTCCAAGAATTTATTATACTGATCCAGCGTCATCCGCGGGAAGTGGCGCTGGATCTCCGTCCAAGTCTCATTGTCACCAAGCATCCCCCTCAGCATTGTTTTATAACCGCTGAGGTTCTTGGTGAACTTAGAGGGCTCGTCTATTCACGATGTTATCCTTGGGATCCTCGTTCCTGTATTCCACAGGGAACTCATACCGTGCGTGCAGCCGCGCAAGGAGTTGGGCCTACGAATGTCGCTTCTTCTTGGTTCGGAGTTTCGTCTCGTTGACGTCGACAATGTCCCGAAGGATTGCTCCCAGCTGGAGGTCGTACCCCTTCGCCACATGCTTGGGCTCAGTAGGAAGACCGGTCTTGGCGTCCACCGCGGTGATTATGTCGCGAGTGGTGCCGACCCTGTTTGGGCGCCGCTGCTTCCGTTTCCTCTTGGCCTCGGTAGTAGTATCCGAGCTACCCCCGGCAACGCCACTTGTCGGTGGTCTCATCGGCAGCGGCCCTCTCATCCTCACCATCGTTGTCCATCTCATCATCCCCCTCCTCCGAGGACCCGTCATCGCTGCCTGGAAGTTCTTCCAGCTGATCCGAGACCATGAGCCTGTAGTGCTCATCCAACTTCCGCTGAGAAGACCCGTCAACGTCTTCGTTGGGGTCTGCAGAAGACGACATCGCTAGCTATACCTTATGTAAGTGCACAAGCTACTGTAAGTGCACGAGCTATTTTAAAAATATAATCAGAAATTCATATACTGTAACTATCACATGACAAATTCAGAAATTCATATACTGTAACTACTGAACCAAGTGCAGCACTTATTCGCTTCTCATTAGTTCTGCAACCATAACAACACTGGACATTATAGGTAATCTATTCTTATATAGTTACTTAGCCAAGCAGTAGCTAGCACCCATGGAAGGAATCACCACATAAACTAGAGTGGTTCAGTGACCATGCTTAGGGGTCAAAAAACAATGTGCAGCCAACCCTAGCAGTATCAATGTCCAGGAATTAAGAAAATCACTTGCATTACAACACATATTCTGTTAACACTACTAGGTGTAAATCCATGGCGAAAATTCGGCATGACCTTTGCTAAAAATGGTCATGCCAGAGTGCCAGAAATTCGCCGGAACAGAAGTTAATCGACATTCCGGCGAAACATTGGCACTCAATGTACCTGCAGACACATATCTAGGCAACAAACTACATGAGATACAGAATTTTCAATACATCTGGGCAACAAACTGCATGCCATGATCAAGCATACAGTGTTATCATTTCAAAGTTGCTTTTTGTACCTGCAGAGACATATCTGGGCAACAAACTGCATGCAGAGATATATAATTTTCAATACATCTGGGCAACAAACTGCATGCCATGATCAAGCATATAGTGAACTAATTTCAAAGTTGCTTTTTATGTCCAGAAAGTGCTACTATCACAGTAGCTTCCAGTAATTATTAACATCAAGATTTTTAAAGTTTTGTAACAACAACAACAGATCATGTTATGCTTTCTGGATAGTAAATAACAATCATGCTATGCTTCTACCTTTAGTACTGTTTTATCAAAAACATATGGAGCAACGAGGTGCAATCATGTGGTCACAACAAAATCAAATAAGAGAACGTACACAACCAAGTAATGAATTAATCAGGGATGGGGCTAAACTAATGCAATTACTATATACTATTATCAATGCTCAAAAATTGCACATTACATTTTCTGAAGTTTAAAACAGTATGAAGCAAGACTTACAGGTACACATGATACTAGATACTTTCTGAAGCACCAGACGACACTAATTGTCAACAATTACCATTATGAAGCAAGGCTTACAGGTACAAATGTATTTCAGAAGCACAGATTTTACATAAATTGGGATGCACATGGTCTCAAATGGAAGCTGTAGCTTTTTATACGATACAGAAATTGGTGTCGGATAAAGAAATTGGAAATTTGCAAGCTCCCTCTTTTTCTTTGAAGTAGCTAACCTAGTTTGAACAACATCAGAAGGAAGCTTGAACAACATCCAAACTAGTTCATAGTGCTAGTTAATTCATAGTGCTACAATTATCAGAAGGAAGCTTGAACAACATCCAAACTAGTTCCATCAGTACAAGAACACTTGGAATCTATGGTTCTAATCGCAATTTCCATCAAATAATCGCTGCGCACATGGGAAGATATTGGCATAGAGAAGTGGCGAAAGCTTACTCAGTTGGACGGGAAGAGGACGGCTCGGGATGAGAACTGCGTCGCGCGCGCCGACCCTGTCTGCGCCCGCGGACGACTCGGGAAGAGGGCGACGGGGCGAGCAACTGCGATGGAGGGCGACGAGGCGAGGTGCTGCGAAGGAGGGCGACGGGGTGAGGTGAGGAACGACGGCGGATCGAGGAATGTGGCAAGGGAGAGAGGGAGGCAGGGGAGAGAGGGAGGCAGGGGAGAAGGGCGCACCTGTGGTGGAGGGCGACAGCGCAGCGACGGCGGCGGGGAGAGGCGGATCGACGACGGCGGCAGATCAATGGCGGCGGATCAACGACGGCGGCGGATCGACGACGGCGGTAGATCGACGGCGGCGGGAGATGCGCGTGGTGGGATTTGGGGATCGACGGGGACGGGAGGGGGAAACGCGTCACACGACTAAGTCGTTGAAAGCCTACCCCCGGCGTTTTGGCGTAAACGCCAGTGGTAAGTTTACAGCCACTAACAGGTGGGCCCAATTGTTGTTTCCACCTGCGGAAGGAGCCTAATTCGCCGGGGGTAAGTTTTTTTTTCCTTCAGCTGGCGAGACACCTTTAGTTCCATAAACATGTTGATTAATCAAATCTGATTACTTAGCACAGTGGTGCCATTCTCGATCTTGTACACAGCCTTGCACCCAGGGTTCGAATCCCTCTAGGTGCAAAAAGGCCAACCTTTTTTTCCCTTCCCTTTTCTTGCTAAGACCTCTTTTATTGTTTCTTGTTTATTTGGATAAATTGTAAAGTCCTTTTGGCGACATCTCATAAAAAACCAATGAAGGATAAATTGCAAGACATAAATTTAGGATTTTAATTCTTGAATGACTTCAAAGTCCTTTCGGCGAGATCCGATAAAAAACCAAGACATAAATTTAGGATACACTTGAGAAGGACAAATGGTTGTTCGAGAGATTATTATAAATACACAAATGACTTCAAAGTCCCTTCCGCTTGGTCCTTGTGACCCCACCGGTATCGTCGCGACTCCTTGTGTACTGAGGAACACTTGACCTAGGTAGCGTCGTCCTTCTTCTTCTTAGTGTGTAGGTTCTATCGTCTTCATCGGGTTCTTCCATCATTGGGTCTCCGACGAGGCCGTCGAAGTCTTGCTCATCGGCAACTCCATCCATTCCGACGAGGGCCCTTTTTTCTCTCCTTACGACAACACGGTTGGGCCTTGACGGGTTAGTTATGAAGAAGCATTGCTCGACGTGCTTAGCCAATACCCAAGGCTCATTTTGCGCGGTGGGGTTCTTGGTCTTGGATTTGGGGGCGGTCGCATGGTGGTGACATAAGCATCTTCTTTTGTGATGTCCGTAGCCCATCCGACACAAAACATCGGTAGCTTCTCCCCGACGTAGTCGAGCTCCCGATTTCCTCGATCCTTCCGTAGTACCTTTTCTTCTCTTCACCCGTGTACGATTCCATCGTCACACCCGAGTTCCGATAGTCGCTTCTTTTGTCTCTCTCCTCTGCGGAGAATGTGTAACCGTTGATGTCGTATTTCGATAAGTCATGAGGTTGGGGGCGGGCCCATAAGACAAGGCCAATATCATTTTGTCTACGTCGCTTGCCATTGGTGGGGGATTGGCATCAATCTGGTCTTTGAACCAGCTCGCGAAAGAGGAGTTGTGCGCTCTAAATACCTCTTCTTCCGTCATCGGCTTGTCAGCCCTGCTCTTGATCATGTTTATGTGCTGATCCACCCAATGCTCTACCTCGTTCATGTGCTGTAGTGCTACTAAGTGGGCCCTGTTGAAGTCTGTTCTCCTATCATCTTGATCCGCGTCGAGTTCCCTCTTGCCGGCGTTGTGGCCTACTCCTCGAATCTGCCGAGGTGCTTGTTGGCGAGCAATCCAACCGGACGTGGGTCGTCCTCGTTTAAATAATTCTTGCAGAAAGAGATGCACTCCTCGGTGAGAAAGCCTTGGACGATGCTTCCATCCGGATGTGCCCTGTTACGAACGTATCCTTTGATGAAGTCGTTCATTCTTTCTAACGCCATCATGGTGTGAAGGAACGCGGGCCCGAGATCCTCGATATCGTCCACTATATGCACCAGCAGATGGACCATGATGTCAAAGAATGCGGGCGGGAAGTACATCTCCATCTCGCATAGGATGGTGACGATCTCTTCCTGCAGCCTCCCGAGTTTCTTGACGGTTATCGACTTTTGAGTGATGACGTCGAAGACGTTACACGGTGTCGGTCGGCGTCGCACGAACGTGTGGGTCCATTATCCCTCGGATAGCAACCGGAAGTATCCGCGTCATCATGACATGACGAGTCATGAGACTTCATCCCGCTGAAGATTTTTTTCGTCGGGTCCAGCCATCTGCGTATCAGCCCCGCGTAGCCTATGGGAAATTTGACTTCTAGGAGGCACTTGAAGAATTGTTCGAGCTCATCGGGATTTAGAGTGAAGCGGGAGGGGCAAGGAGTTTCGCGCTGCTTGGCCACCCTTTTGCGTTTGCGACCATCCATCTCCTCCTCCTCGGCTTCTGGTCAACCTGCGCGAAATGAAGCTCTTTCTCGATATCAAGGGCCATCAGGTCGTGTCTTGCTTTCGACCCGTCTTTGGTCCTCTCCAGGCATGTTGAGCACGAGTGCCAAGCAAGCTCTCGCACACGTTCTTCGTGATATGCATGACATCAAGGCTATGAGGCGTACCGAGGATCTTCCAGTACGGCAAGTCCCAAAACACGGACCTCCTTTTCCATACCCCCAAGAGCGGCCCGGGTTCCTTTTTCTTTCTCTTGTCTCCTTTCTTCCGCTTCTGGATCTTTATCTTACCTGCCGGAGGGCAGTCTTTCCAGTTTTTCAATAGAGTATCTATCTCTTCGCCGCTTCGCCTAGGTGGAGGTCCCTCGACCTCATCCTTCCCATTGAACAGGTCTCCACGCTTCCTCCACGGGTCATTCTTGGGAAGCCACATTCGATGCCTCACGTAGATGGTTTTTGAAGACCCGGGATCCTTACCCAGCTGTAAAAACGGCATCTTTTCCATACACCTCACACATGCCTTGTGTTCGTGGCACACCTGGCACGCGATATATCCGTATCCAAGATAGTCCTGCACCGTCGTCAACAGTGCGGCTTTCATACGGAAAGTTTCTTGTCCGTAGGCGTCCCAAGTTTCTATCCCTTCCTCCCACAGAGTGACTAGCTCCTCCTTCAATAGCTCCAGATACAGGTTGATATCGCTCCCTGGCTGCGTTGGCCCTTGGATTAGCATACTCATGTGTATGTACTTCTTCTTCAAGCATAGCCATGGAGGGAGGTTGTACATCCATACAAACATGGGCCAGGTGCTGTGCTTGCTTCTTTGGTTCCCAAACGGATTGAGTCCGTCGCTGCTCGCACCCAACCTGATGTTCCTTGGTTCTTTCCCGAATTCTTCGTAATACTCATCGTCTAATGTTTTCCACTGGCTTGCATCCAAAGGGTGTGTTAGCACTGGGTTTTCAACCCGTTCTACATCACGCATCACCGCCTCCTTTCTTTCCGCGTGCCAGCGCATGAGCTTTGCTTCCTTAGGGTCCACGAAGTACCGCTGCAGACGGGGCGTGAGCGGGAAGTACCATGCAACTTTTCGAGGAGATTTTCTTGTGCCTCTCTTGTATCGAGATTCGCCACACTGTGGGCATGTATCGAGATTGGCATGCTTGTTCCGATATATTATGCGATCACTGATGCATGCCTGGTATTTCTGGTGCGGTAAATCGAGAGGGCACACGATTTTCTTGGCCTCCTGTAGGCTACCGGCACACGTGTTATCTTTAGGAAAGTGGATCTTCAAGTATCCGAAGAGTTCGTCCACACTTGTGTCCGTCCATTTGTGCTTTGCCTTCATCTCCATAATATCGAGAGCATATCTCAGACGGCTCTCCTCCATCCCACGAGCTGCGTCGTACAACGGAGTTCTCGAGTCTACCTCGAGTTGATCCAGCTTAGCCTTCCGTCTACCAGCGATTTTGGGGTCGGTCGATGTGTTGCTGAGAAGAAGTTCTTGAAAATGACGGTCCTGCACGGCCGCGGTTAGCGGGGTAATTCTACTCATGTCCTCGTCGGCCGCATGTTCTTCCCGGCCTTCTTGATCACCATCAACGTGTGCGCCATCCTCTTCAACCTCGTCTCCATTGCCGTATGGGGCATCCTCTTCATCACCTTCGTTATCATCATCTCCACCATCATCATCTCCATCATCATCACCTTCGATATCATCATCTCCATCATCACTCATCCACTGAGTATGCCCCTCCATGAAACTATACCTGAGCAGGTGCTCATTCACTATGCCTGAAAAGGGGTCGAACAACGACCCTAGCTTGCATCTTCTACAAGGACACATTATATCCTTTCGCTTTTTTAGATACATGTCGGCCGTCGCGCGTTCCACGTATCTATCCACGACGCTTTCCCTCATCTTGATGACCATCGTCACCTACAGGATAAGATAATTGATTACAACCGCCGTCTCGGTTTTCACGAAAAAATTCGGCATGACCTTTGCTAAATATTGTCATGCTGGAGTTCCAAAAATTCGCCGGAACGGAAGTTAATCAACATTCCGGCAAAACATTGGCAACTCAATGTTCCTGCACACGTCAACAAATGCAAAACAATGCATTTACATATATGGAACCGCGTCTTTTGCCATCACTAGTGACATAACCGTGACTTTTCACCAACTCATGAACATTCCACTCATTAGTTATATACCTATTAGTTGACGCGACGTCCAAAAGCACCGGAGAGACGCCACACGTCGAATTTTATGCTCGAGAGATCTAGAGATCTAGAAATAGAGAGATCTAGCTAGATCTAGTGGAAAAGGTGGTGGGATCTAGATCTAGATCATGCAAATCATGCTAGAGGGGCTAGGTAGTGCATGATTTGCTTAAATACATCATATTTTGTTGGTTGAAATAGCTAAAATAGGTGGGGGAATGAGCTAACTAGTGCTTGGGTTGATTTGCCATCACATATGAGTGTGTGTGGGTGGTAGTAGGTGGCTGGTCGTCTTAATAATGGCCAGCCCCAGGTTACCGCCGGCGCTTACATACCAAAATGCCAGCGGTACAGGCCGTTACCGCCGGCGTCTGCGGGCCTGAAACGCCGGTGGTAAATGAAGGCTGCGTGGCCCACCCTGGCGCGGCGGCAGGGCCCATTACCCCCGGCGTCAACAACCCACGTCGCCGGCGGTAGAGCCAATTACCCCCGGCGCCCTCGGGGCCAATTTGCCGGCGGTAAGTGAAGGCAGCGTGGCCCACCCTGGCGCGGCGGCAGGCCCCATTACCCCCGGCGTCAACAGCCCACGTCGCCGGCGGTAGAGCCAATTACCCCCGGCGCCCTCGGGGCCAATTCGCCGGCGGTAACACCAGGCCCAATTGTGATACTGCGGCCCATTGTATCGCCGGCGCCTGCGTGCCCATTTCGCCGGTGGTATTGGTGGCACCCCCGGCGCCATCCTACCTCCTGCGCCGGCGGTAGTGTTAGGCCCCCCTGGAAGCTATTACCGCTAGCATCTTCAACTCGTATTTGCCGGCGGTAAGGAGTGCGGCTATAAGCTATTCCCTAGTACCTGGTCTCCGGTCGCCGCTGTCGCGGTTATGTCGACCTCAGAACTTCATGGCCACCTCCCGTGCCATAGCCTCCCCTTGATGGAGCCAACCGCCAGCGATCCCTAGTAACTCAATATTATACTAGACGCATGTGTAGCCACCTCCCGCGGCATGCTCGATCAACCCTCCCACCAATGAGAGAGAGTGTGTGTTGGGGGTTGGGGTTAGAAGTGTGCACCTGATCGACTGGCCTCTTCCCGTGTCCATGCCCCCGCTGTATCGCTGTCGTCCGGGCCGCAAGGTCCGTCCTCCTTGTGCATCCCCACTCGAACCGCGACCGAGCCACGGGATGGCGCCTGCCCAGACCCAACAGAGGAGGAGCCGAGCCCGCCGGCCGGTGCATCGTGGAAGAGGCCCAGCTACCCGAACGGTGCTCCTTTGTCGCCCCTCGAATCTCCGGGCAGGGCCGGTCTCCCCCGCGCCCACAGCAGCTCCGTGGATCTTGGTGAGGAGCTCGCGGTGGTGTTTTCACGGATGGGGCAGAGAAATGGCGACTAGATAGGGGACGATCTCGTTGCAGTTGGACTGGAGCGTGGGTCCTACCTGACAGCGTGAGAGGCAACATATGCCTATGCGTGCGCGCGGTGGAGCGCTGAGAGTGCAGCGTTTGCAACAAGATTACTTGTTTTAAGTAATATGCTTACTCTTATTTAAATTAATTGTTTCAGGTTATGCAAAATGTTGTCTAAATTTGTTTAGATTCATTGAACCCACGATAACCAATTTATATCAAATAATTTAGATTAAAGGGAGTGCATGTGTTAAAAGAAAATCAAATGTTGGACAAAAATTATGTAAGGATCCAAATTAATCCATCAAGGCAAATACCACTGCAAAAAGGATACTGATTTCGATGCGGAATAATAATCTAGCACATCAAGTAAAACAGGATGACTGAACAAAATAGAAAGCATCCAGACGCAATAAACATAAAAGCTATTTAGACTGCAATGCTAGCAACCAGACATGCTCATCACATAAGAGAAAGGAAAACGCTTTCCATCCGGCGACCGATCGCTCGCCAGCGATCGGTTGTCGTCCCTCGCTCCCGCGCGGCCCTATATGGGCCTGGTTTTTCGGCCCAAACTGGAGTGTTGATTTTTTTAAAAAGAAATATACCGTGTTGTTTTCAGATTTGTAACAATTAGATAAAAAATTTGTTGTAAACTCACACGACATAATTTGTAAGATTTTTCTAAGTGATATGTTACGAAAATGTGTGTTTCTTGATACGTTGTAAACGGATGACTTTGTTGTTGTAATTATTTGTGATTTTTGGTGTAATTGTTTTAGTCATGGACACTTTTTTCGTAGAGATGTTGTATATGTTCGTTAGTTTTGTAACAAATGCGTATAAAAGTTATAGAGAAAGCATGTCAGAGATATTGTAATGTTTACCTGGACTTGCTATAAATTATTTTGTTGTAATCGCTAGTATTTTTTGGTAAAAATAGCTGGTGATTTTTGTTGTATTTGTTTCTAACTTTTGTAAAAATAGACGATGATTTTTGTTGTAATTCAAGTTGTAGCAAATTAAATTATTTCTTAACAACTTTTGAATTATTTGCAAAAATATATTTTTTAGTTGTAAATAGTCCGTGGTTTTTGTGGATGATGTTTGCGACTTTTGTTGTAAACACCCAAATTATTTGTGGTATGTGTTGCTAATTATTGTTATAAATATTTTACTGGTTTGTTCTAAAGATATTTATGGAATGAAAGCAGATTTTTATTGTAAACATCCAAATAAAATAATTTTGGTTTTTGTTATTAATTATTGTTGTAAGTATGTTTTCGATTTGTTGTAAAGATATTATTGCATGGAAACCGACTATTATTGTAAACACCCAAATAAAAAATATTGTTTTTGTTGTTAATTATTATTGTAAATATATTGATAATTTGTTGTACATATATGTGAAGATTTACTTGTGAAAATTTTGTTGTAATACTTTTTATTTTTTGTACACAAAGCGGCGGGTTTTGTTGCTATACTAAACAACGGGTTTTGTTGTAAATATCTGAAAGTTTGGGGGCAAAGGGAAACACGTGTTCGGTTTAAACTGATAGGCTTAGGACCGCGGGTTGATTGTCCAAAAACCAGGAGGCAAAATGCAAAAATCGAAATGCTGCTAATTCTGCACGCCGGATTACGATCGAACGGCTCTGGTACAACCGATCCCCGCGCGCGGATCGGCCGACCTAAGAGAAACTATTATAGCAACAACGTGGCTGCAAATTGGATTTTCTGCCACGTGAAATCACTTGAACCTTGATCGTTGCATGCTCTGAGTCTGGCCTCTCCGCGCCCGATTCAGAAGCAGAGTCCCTGTCCACATCGGGTGTCCGGCTTGACTCCCAGGCGAACCCCGATGTAATGCGAGATGCAGGCGTCGATGGAGGTGTATATCACCTGATTCTTCGACAGCGTGCGGCGGTGCCACTTGCCGATGCCCATCCAATTCATCTTCCTCACGCCGCACCACTTGTTGTTTTCGGTTTGTGTACCAAACGAGCGTGATTTAATATAAACGATACGTTGAAAACATAGTTAGACATTAGAGGTTTGTGTATTATATGCCTGTCTTGGATATATGCTCCCTCTGATTTAAATTAATTATTGCAGGTTATGCAAAATGTACGTTGCCTAAATTTATTTAGATTCATTGAACCCATGATAACTAATTTATATCAAATAATTTAGATTAAAGGGAGTGCATGTGTTCAAAGAAAATCAAATGTTGGACAAAAAGTATGTAAGGATCCAAATTAATCCATCAAGGCAAATACCACTGCAAAAAAGATACCGATGTCGATGCGGAATAATAATTTAGCACATCAAGTATAACAGGATGACTGAACAAAATAGAAAGCATCCAGACGCAACAAACATAAAAGATATTTAGACTGCAATGCTAGCAACCAGACATGCTCATCACATAAGAGAAACTATTACAGCAACGACGGGGCTGCAAATTGGATTTTCTGCCCGGTGAAATCACTTCAACCTTGATGGTTGACTGCTTGAGTCTGGTTTCTATGTGTCCGATCCGGAGCCAGAGTCGGTGTCCGGGTTCTTCACGAACCAGAGCCGAGGCGAACCCCGATGCAATGCGAGATGCAGGCGTCGATGGAAGCGTATATCACCTGATTCTTCGACAGCCTGCGGCGGCCCCAGTTGCTGATGCCCACCCACTTCGTCTTCCTCACGCCGCACCACCCAAGGACCTGATCCGCCATGCGCTCCATGGAGGCATTGCCCATGCCCGTCACGAGGCGAAGCTCTTGCGGGCGCGCCACCTCCAGGCCGTGGTAGTCCCTCAGCATGCGGCGGTCGGAACGGATGTTGTACGCGACGAAGCCCACGCGCGCGTCGTCGAGGAAACGCCGGAGAATGGCAGGCACAGGCATCGCCGGCCTGCGCGATCCGGAACACGAGGCACCGGCGTCCGCAGCAGAGCTGTAGCGTGCCCGGCCGCGGCTCGGCGCCCGGACGGCGGAAGGAAGGGGTCCACCGCACGCCCATGCCGACGGTGAATCCGGCGCCGGAGCGAAGGCGACGGGTTTTGCGCCAAAGTGTTGAGTACACCCACCGGCGCGCGACGCCCGGGTTGGCGGTCACGGTAGTGTTGACCGTGGCGTAGCCGGCGACGCGCACCTCGTAGATACGGTGCTTCGGGGAGGAGCGGATGAGGCGCGCGGACACGGCGGCGGTTCTGGCGACCATGGCTCGGTAGTTGCAAGGACGGATGAAGATCTAGCTAGGTTGGGGAGCGCGGCTGGAGTCGATGGTTTCCTTCACGGAGGGAGGTGATTACAAGCACGGTACCTGTATATATGCTGTTCAAAGACTAGACGGAGTGCAGAGGTGTCCGTTTCTGACAAGGAAAAGGCTTGATGCGATCGCGCACGGGCGCGCCATTGTCAATCCCTTGACCCGCGCGTACGTCAGCGCGCCTGCCGCACGCACGCCTTGCACTGCACCCACGCTTCGTAGCGTCTCCGTCTGAAAGACAGGAGGACATGGCGTGGTAGAGCAAGGGCGTTTTTGGTAGACTGGGTCGCAGTGGTGTAAGCACACTTGTAGGTCTAGAACGAGCCATGAGCTGAAATTGATCTGTTGTTTGGTAGGTAGGGCTATATCGGTTGGGTTAAAGAGTACTTTCTGTTTGTTTGCCTCCAGCCAACCCGAAATCTTGATGGAGATGAGATTATGTATGTTTGGTACCATCTAAACATATCTAAGGTTACCTCTTCTCTACAACGGGTAGCCTTACCATGCTCTCACCTTCCATCACATAGAAATCACAGTTTATGACAGTTACAAACTTACCAAACTAGCAGTTCACGAAATCAGCTTTAGCTAATACAAATAGTAGTTCATAACACGACGCTCCCTAACTACTACGAATGGCAGTTTATCATAGCAGGATCGTTCAACATACGGGAATCGAATAGGGGTTCGAAAAACATATGGAGCGCACCACAAGATTTGAAACCATTAACATTTAAGTCTCAACCTCTTTCTATGCATTGGCATTTTGTATATGAATAAATAACAGCAAATTAATGATAGCCAATGCATATAATAATCAGTATCTTACATTTTTAATAATATAAAAATGTAAAGAGGGCTCTTATCTCTTCCTATTTCATAAAATTTGCAAGCGTCAAGAGTAGACTCAACAACATAATTGTGAATAGAATCACCATCTAAACAAAAATCATCTAATGAGCTTATGGTATCATCTATTTCTTTTAAGTCATCATGATCCTCCCATAAATTAGACAAACTTATTTCACATAGAGAATCATCATCAATATTATAAGAAGGGGTGTTTTGCGTGTTACCAATGTTGGGAGTTAGAGATGTGCAGCTACTCTATTCTTCCTCCTCTTGTTCTTCTTCATGCTTTTCTTGGGGTTACATGAGCATCCCCAAGCTTATGATTTTGTCATCCTCCTTCTTTTGTTCTTCTTTGTTTTCCTCTTGAGTATGCATGGGCATCCCCAAGCTTATGCTTTCATCCTCTTCTCCCTGCAAAATATTAGTGCTCTCTTGGATGTCGTGCCCTCTTTTTAAAATCAAAGACATATATATTATCAATGTAGTTGGTTATGCAATAATTAAATATACCAATGATCGCACTTTTAAATTTAGAAACTACATGACAAGTTTCATGTTCACAAGTGAAGGTGTCTAATTCAGAGGCTGCCAAATAAATAAAAATTGCTCTACTTGTTCCATCCTTAAATGAGCATAATCACATCTATGATAAGATGCAATAACATATTCTCCATTGGATATAAATTGAAATTCAAAGTGTCTAAAATTTTATTCGGAGCAACCGTTTTTATCTTCATGATAGTCAAGCAACTCAATAGCAATATAATATAAAATTATCAAGCAATGTTCTAATATTACCCCTTCTTCCATGTTTCATAGCTATCAAAGAATTTTTATATTCCTCTTCCAAAGTATCATTTTTATCTAGACTAGTAGCCATACCATGAGTATTTTTTGGTATTTTCCATTTTTTTAAATAAAGATACTAAAAGTAAACTAGCAATGCAAACAAGAATACAAGCTTAGCGCTACGCTCTCTGGCAACGGCGCCAGAAAAGTATCTTGATAACCCCCAAGTGCAGGGGGTCACCGTAGTACAATTCGATAAGTATTTGAGTGTCGAACCCACGACGAGCTAAAGGTAATCTATATATTCTCTAAAGCCCTATAACCCACTTATATGGCCTTCTATGCAAAGCTAGGAGATATGGTGTGTGTGTGAAGATATTTTTACTACGAAATTATATGTGCTGAAATTAAAATGCGAGAAACAAAATTAGTGTAAGAAAATTAAAGTGCAATAAAGTAAAATGAGATGAAATGAAATAAAGTGGAGTAACTCAAGGGAGTAAGTGTTCTAACAAATTGCTACTCCCTCCGTCTCAGATTAACAGGCGCACACATAGTTTAAGACAAAGTTTAACTATTAATTTGATCGATGGAATATAAATTATATGTCTGCAAAATTTATACCATTAGATTCGTATTCAAAAAGGTTTCGAATGATATAATTTTTTAACATATTTTATATTTTATTGACCAAAATAATGATCAAAGCAATTTCTTAAACTACGTGCGCACATGTTAAACCAAGAAGGAGGAAGTACTTTATTTGTGTGGTTGTCATAATTAGTGAAGTTCAAAGATAATATTTTTATTGTTTCTTCTAGAGAGGAGCCATATATAGGTGTAGCCATGGATATCCGCAAATACATCCCTAGTGATTGATCCTAAAACCATAGGTATGAGCAAACATAGGAATTGCTAAGACATAAAGTTTAACCACCGATGTAAGTTTAAAGGTCTGCATAGTAAACCCCCGTTTGATTAACCAAGATAATACTACATGCATCTATGAATTGGGACATTGGTTTTTGTCAGCTCCAGTTGTCCCTCATCCTATCAACATGCAACGGTGACAATCTTATGTATCCCCAACATATGTGTGCACTCATATATCAGGACAAATGATCATCATAGAAGATAGCAAATACTTATATGCAATCATCACAAACTATCTCACAATTGCCATGAACAAATAACTACTCAAACAAAAACATGGAGACACAAAATACCATGGGAAATTGATAGATTGCAATACACATCATGTTTGCCAAAGGATTACAAAGAGTAGATGATGATGTTGATGAATAGGTGCAGCCCGTGGAGGAGATGTCGGTGGAGATCCCCGTGGCGGCGGCCATGGGAGGCGGCGGCGCCCGACGGCAGCACCCCGACGGTGCGGCTCCTGGAGGGGTAGCGGCTGCCCTTGGGGGAAGCGGCCCCTTGCCCATTCTTCTTCCTTGGACTTTCTTCTGGTGTGGAGGAGGTTCTCCCTCTCCTTGGCGGCTGCTAAGGAGGAGGATTTTCGTCATAATGGATGGTGCCTCCAAAACAAGGGTTTCCCCTCAATATATAGAGGTGAAGATGCAATCTTGGCCATGGAATTGATGATCCTTTGATCCAAGGGCTCTTGAGCACCTCTAGAACCTTTTTAGGACTCCCTTATGTACTTTATGAGTTCATAAAGTCGTGGCTATGCCGAATCCATCAAATATGATAAGAGTTTGTGTCAATTATGTCACCAGTTTTCAGGTTTCCGAAACTTCCTATGTACCCTTCAGTAAAATGGGCGCCGATTTCGCATGCGAACTCCATTTGGGACGTTCTTTACATCAAATTAAACTCCAGTAATTTCTCCACAACCTCTATCTCTTGTACTTTTTCCGTTTGAGGCCACCTTCGGGTCTAGTTGGGGCGATCTTTAAAACTTTTTCGGAGGGACAGATTTTAGGAAACTCGAGATTTCACCGTTATGACTTCGTCAATTTCGAGACCCGATGGTTCAGTTTCTTCAACGCGGTCTCTCGAAGGTGCTCATAGGGATAGGGTGTGCGCGTGCGCGTTCATAGAGGTGAGTGTGTGCGCGCACATGTGAGCGTCTGTGTTTGTACTGTGTTTCACAAAAAAAAGATATCACCATAATGACCGGTTTCCTTCCATATTTGACTATTTTCTACACAATAACGTTTAAAACAAAAACTTGTGAACTTTTGCAACTATTAATGGGTTATTCCCAATAAATATAATAAAGTTACAATATAATAAGGATTTTAGTACAATAAACTACAAGGTTCATGTATGCATTTTTACATGCATCATCTGCGCGTTCGCCGGCTGGCTTCGCTCCGAAGGCGTCATGCGTGCCCACTGCTCGGCAATGAGGGCGCGCGTCTCCAGTCCAGGCGGCGGCAGAACGGCGTAGCCAGCGCTGGATAGATGCCACCTGTGCGGCAGCTTGAACTGCAGCGGCACCGGGATGCGCTGCGAGTAGAGGACGTCGGCCTTGTCGTATGTCAGCTATAGTGACCGGAGCGCGCCACTGCCGCCGGTCTCGACATTGTGCGCCTTGGTTTTTGCGGTGGTGTGAGTGTCGCGCGGCGTCTGAGAGCTTGGTGGCGGCGGCTAGGGTTGGACGACGGAGGAGAAGAGCAGCGCATCGGTGGGGTTTTAAAGGGCGGCGGGGGACGTGCATTCAAGGCGTGTGGGGAAGGTGGGTGGATGTCGTGTGGCCAATCGCCTCCTCGTCGGTGCAATTGGCACCGACGACCGTCCAGTACGCGTTGTATATAATGCGACCCGTCGGCTCCTGTCACTGCCAAGGCGGCCCCACCCGTGAAAACCGTCGTGGCGCTTGGCGAAGGGGCCGACATGAGGTTGCCGACACTTTTATTGGACTCGAAACCGCGCTGACGCTTTTTTGGACGCGCCGGTGTGAGCCCAAAAGCCGCGCCGGCCCCCAAATAGCTATCGAGGCCGTCAGTGGAGATGTTCTAAGTACTCCCTACTTTCTAAATTAGTATGCCTAAAATTTTCAGTCAAAATCAAACTTTTAAAAGTTTGAGCAACTATATACAAAAAATATCAACATCTAAAATTTGAAATGCACGTAAGATGCAAATATATTTCATGATGGTTCTAAAATATTAATTGAAAATTACAAATATTGATAGTTTTTTCTATACAGTTGGTCAAACTTTAAGAAGTTTGACTTTATCCCAAGTAGTCTAGGCATCCTATTTAAGGATAGAGTCAGTATCTCACAAAGACCATTTGTGCATGAGATCGAGGCCTGCAGTGGCTGCTGCAGTAATCCACTCGAGGCGCAGAACGGCGTGAGTCTGGATGCCGCATGACAAATACAGTTTCAAAAAACAATTCACGCGAAAAACATCCATTAATTGGACTTTAGTTTATTTCCCCTAATTGAAAGGTGGAGTGTGGCACAATGGCGGCCGGGGCCTTGCTCCAACAACTGCAACGTGTTCGGCGACGTCCGCATCAATGGCAAAGCGTACACACAGTCCACCCTCGTCCCGGCAACGTCCCTCAATGTAGAGAGCCAAGAGTGGACGATCAAATTCAACATCGTCCGATGCACCATGTCCGGCACCCTAGAGGTGACCATCACGTAGCTCGACACTACATCTTCACGTCGTTCCCGGCGCCGGCGTGCACGGTGATGCACCACGTACATGCCCGCCATCATGTTCGCGTTGCGGCCAGACCGACAAAAACTGACATGAATTAAGGGACGCGATGGTGCCCTGTTCGTAGCGTCGCGGCAGTACTGTGGCGAGGTCCATCTCCTCGTCAGCAACATCCATCCGTGCGGCTGCTATATCCTCTAAGAGCACTAAGGGCATCTCCAACGGGGCAGACCCAAATGCAAAAAATCGTCCGTTTGGGTCTTTTCGGACAAAACCTGCTCCCAACGGGGGCACCCATACCCAAAAAGCCAGCAATTATTGTCCGGCTCGACCCAAAGCTGGCGCAAAATTGGGAGGCTTTTGCGTGGCCACGGACGCTCGGGCGTGTCCTCGCGTGTCCCTTTCTGTCCGTCTGTGTCCGGATGAACCCCACTTGCAGCCACACATCCCAACTCTTTCTCTCTCCTCCTGCTTTCTCCTCTATCTTCATCCCCTTTCTCCAACTTTTGCCCAGCCGTCGACGGATTGTGGCTCGCCGGAGGAACTGCGCCGTCGCCCATCGCATGGACTCCGCTGTCGCCGCCTCCTTTTTTTTAATCACTACCGGAGGTCGCTGCGGCTGAAACGAGCGCCGCTCGCGCCGCTCGCGCCGCGCCTCACCGGCGGCCGCCGCTGGCGAGCTCTACCCGCGCCTCGCCTGCACGGCACGGAGGTGGCCCGCGCCGCGCCTCGCCTGCACGGAGGCGGCCGTCGCTGGCGAGCTCCGCCCGCGCTGCTGCAGGGCCGAGCCGCCCGCGCCTTGGGCTGCGAGCCGCGCGTCGCGTCGACGCCGCCCGTGTCGCGCGGTCCCGGCCCTGCCGCCGCGGAGCCCGGCCCCGGCCGCCGCCCACTCCCCGTGGCCGCCGCGCGTCTCAACCGGCGCGGATCCCGGCCCCGCTGCCCCCGCCGCCGCCCACCTCGCCGCGCTCGCCGGCTCGGCGCGGAGCCCCGCCGCGCGCTCGCCGCCGCCCACTCTCCCGTGGCCGCCGCCCACCTCGCCGCGCGCTGGCGGCCCGGCGCGGAGCCCCGCCTCGCTGCCCCACCGCCGCCCACTCTCCCGTGGCCGCCCCGCACCTCGCCGCGCTGCTGGCCTGGCGCGGAGCCCCGCCGTGCTCCCCCCGCCGCCGCCCGACCGCATCGCGCCCGCCTGCTTCCAGTACATGCGAGCTCATCGGCACTGGTGGCGAGGGCATGCTCAGGCGCCTGCGTCGGCCGTGCGCCGGGCCCTCGTCCTCTAATACACTAGCTTGCCCCACGGCGAGCTCATCGGCGGCGCTGTGCCCGCCTGCTGCACCAAGGACGACGGGGCGGGGCAGAGCTAGCTGGGGAAGGGCGAGAACGCCGGGGCTGGAGCTCTCCTCGACGCGACTAGAGTACTAGTACTATTTGGGTCTTCTGTGCGCGTTGGGGAGTACTACTCGAAACCGGACACCGCGGAGCATCCGCGTGTCCGGTAGACGACCCAAACGGACAAAATAGACGTCCGTTTAGGTCTTTGCGTTGGAGATGCCCTAAGCTCCCAGGGTTAGGAGCGATTCTGAGCGATCTGCCCGTCGCTGTCGCGGCCCCCACCAAGAGTTGCATTCCGTTTTCTGTGTGTGGGCCGTGATTTGGGCAGCCCGTGGGGGTCGTTGAGATGATGTGGCTGCATTCCGATTTGCTCGACGTGTCGGCGAGGCGAAGCGGCTTCGGGTCGGTTCGTGGTTTCTTTGACAGCAGCTTCCTCCTTCTTGCTCTCCTCGCTTAGCCGTGCTCTGGTTCTCCTCTTCATTCGTGGGTTTGCGGCACAGCGCGTGGTTCTTCGGCGGCGTCGCTGTGGCCGCCGATCTTCCCCGTCGCGTTTGTTTCTCTGAGCTGGTTTGTTTCCCCTACTTTCTTCTCTAAATTTTTGTGTGGATATTTGGCTGGTGTGTGGTGTGTGCCCTGGATCTATGATGGGAGTGTGCGCGGTTGCCCGCTTGGGGATTGAGCCCAATCTGCGTGTGTTCATTTCTGCGATTCCGTTGATTTGGGGGCACATTTTGCTTGGGTCCCTTCGGACGGTGCCGCCGCTTTGCTGCGCTCGCTGTATTCTCGGCACGTGTGGCCATGCTGCTGGGCATGTTTTGATTGGATGGTCTCTTGTTTGGACGGCCGTATTAGACTATTAGTATATATCTATCTGCTCTTTCAGATTTAGGTCGACGAGCTCGGGATTCGAGTGTCTGGACCCAAAATGAGCGCAGCGTTTACTTGTACGGTTCTGTCGTATTGTTATTGTGGCGGTGGCTCGTGGATGCTTTGTCCTGAATCGGTTCTTCCTACTGTAGGTTTAGCATTCAGGTTTAATTGTTCAGACTGGATTACAGTGATGATTTGGTCTATGACAGATTGATGGTCTATTTTACCTAGCACAGGTTTAGCATGGAGATTCAGTTATCGTGTATGATGCTTTCCCTGTTGTAGTTCGGTAGGTTGTTTCTTACATGACAGCACCCTTATATTGTACTGAAAGTATATTTTCTACAATATAGATGAGCACTTTGAGTAGTGGTCACCATTTTCTGCTTCAGCCATTCATGCCTGCATCGCTAAAAATGTACTCTACAAAGTACAAACACAGATATTCACTTTTTTAGTGTAGGAAGGAAGAATTAGTGCTGGGTAGCAGGAATTTATACAAAATCTATTGCAAAATAGCAGGGGCCTTGGAACATACTGACCCCTCTAATACTGGAAACTACTTGCAATCAGGTCTGTGGAATAATTCTCTAAGATGGACACGCGCAAAGTGCAACTACGCAAACAAACCACATCCATCAGTAATGCATTTCATTCAGTTTAAGTGACAAACCTATTACAGTCTAAATAAGATAGAATGACTATTGAGATGCTAGAAAGTTACTCAAGTATACTCAGGTATGTTGACAAAAAGTATTAATAGGTCCATGGTACTCACAAGGTAAAATGCAACTTGCCTTATCTTGCATGCTTTGAAATACTTATTAGGATGCGGCTTCAAATTGACATAAGATCAAATTCAATCTCCTCTTTTAGAGAAAGGTTTGTACTCCTTTATCATAGGTGAAAGCAATAGGATCTTAACTGAATAGGAGCAACCAATCTGCAAATTGCTCAGGGTATTCGCGTTCTTGTTTTGCATCTTGATTTGTCAAGTTCGAATGCCTAGGGCCTAGGATCTCTGGGTGCAGATGTCCTCTCTCTATCCTTTCACTATCCCTTTCAGTTTAGGAACGATATACAACAGCTGGTTCTTTCCTTAAAAAAAACTGCAGCAACGGTGTTTCACTTTAGCTGAAATCGAACGTTTAACAGTAGATGCAGTCCCCTTTTGTTCAAGATATCATATTAGACCAAATGGATTTCCTTCTGTCATTTTGGTCTATCCAAAATTGAATATGGAAAATTTATGTTCGTGTAGCCTGGGCGTGCAGATCTCATGTAGCCTGGTGATGCAGATAAGGTAGGCTGAAGGTAGGTGGTGATAAAACATTGCTACCAAAGTTTCTCTCAAACTGACCCAAGTGAGGCTATAGCAGAGGCATCAATACATCTAGAAATAAGGGTAAGATGCAGAAAACATCGCATATTTATTAAAGCATAATAGTTCTGATATTTCAACAACAGATAAGCTACTTATGAACCATGCACCATGTTTGACAAGAATGTCCATTACCCTGTACTTCAGCACTTAAATAGTACATATTATACTGTTACCCTGTAACTGCAACTTGAACAGAAGGACAAATTAATGTTGCGACACTTTGAGATGTAACTGACAATATTTCCTCAAAAGGTCTATTTTCTTGCTCACCAAATATGTTACATAGTGGTTAGTTGTTTCATCCTTATTTTCGTCATGGCATTTTTTTTAAAATCATGTCTTGCTCCAAACCGACAGAGTATTAACAGTTGAGATGAAGCTCACTAAGTATTGGTTGATAGGGACATGCCTTGTGCTCACCAGGTGTTTTCCGTGTTGCACAATAAACTCAGTGATGCTACAGTGGAGGCGGCCTCCACACGGCACACAATTGCCAGAACCCATCCCGAAGAAAGCCATGTTGCCGACCAAGAGTATGTGTTGCTACTCGCTTCCGATTGAATCGTCATTCTTGTGATGGAAATCAAATCTCTGGCATGCAATTTGGTGATAGGATGTTTCCATCCATTCCAAGGTAAATAAGGCCCAACACAAATCTAGAAATATATACGCTGGGGAGAAAATAAAAGCAGGACATTATTTCTACAAATTCATATGTTGACATTATTCAAGCCATATGTCATGAAAATATTTAAAAAACTGAGCATCTAAAGAGAGACATGCAAGATGCATCTATTAATCTAGCCAGTATAATTATGAGAATTATTTAAAAGCTTATTGAGACTTTGTTCAAGATAAGCAGGATGATGTGAAACTGAAAATTATGAATCATTTAGTTCAGAAAACTGTATTTCAGTGTTTCTGTTTCTGGGTAAGTGGCTAGCATATCTCTTTTCTTCTGATGCTACTACATTGTAAGGAAATCATGAATGTTAAGCCTGGCAATGTAGATCGCTAGGCTTATGAAGAAAAGTAGAGACAGTTGCACAATGTGAATAAGAACCAAATCTGGTTAGAAAAAATATTTAGGATACAATTTTCCTTATCTAGCAAAATGAAACAGGGAAAATTGATTCTGAAACTGGAACATGGGTGGCACAGACGATGTAGATGACATGGCGCCCGGTCAGGGGAACTTCCATCGTCTATTTCCCCTTACGTCTTCGATATTGTCGGTGGCCACTGCTATTTTGTGCTTGCACGTGTGAAATTATGACTGCATATGCACATAGATGAAGAATCACAAGCCACTGCTATTCGGTAATTACAAATTTCGGCTCATGTTTTTAGTTGCTCCTCTTCACGAGGTCTTCAAAATATTACTTTCCTTTGTTTGGCAATTCCTTCACGAGGTTTTATATGCACGTAGGTTTATGGTGGCGAGGTTGGCTGGCGGTAGGATTGGCGGTGGCCTGTTATTGATGTGTTTGTGTTTTTTATGTGTGAATCTGGTGGGAACTACAAGATCATTGTGTGTTTGGTGGTGATCTGAGCATTTTGAGTGTTGGACATGTGGATATTTGTACAGCGGTGGGATTCCAAAAACTTGGTTGCGGCGAGGGAGGTGCGATTTTGATCTAGCTAGAAACATTTTATATGTAGCTTCTCGGTGTTTATTTTTGTTGTCGCCACTGGGATCATATTGTGTATAACATGCATGAGTTTCTTCAATTCTTCCGTGATTCTGTCGGATAATATACTATTGGATCCTTACAACTATTTTTGCTGGATGTATCATGTATATTCTTCTACCGAAAGTAAAGAATTATTTGGATTGCTACAGCCTATAGCTAGATCAAGTAATTTATTTTTGATTGCTACAGGTAGAGAAGAAAAGGTGAGGAATCTCTATGCAAAGAGGACGTACAACGTTGGTCAGCAGACATTGATCTGGAGGCACTATATGTCATAGTAGTTGATCTGGATCCTAGCCAAGGTTTTTTTAATCAAAGTTTCCCACTGTTCTTGATTAAGAAAATCAGTTTTATTTCCGTACTGTCAAAAGACGTACATGCTGATTAACCATTCAGCTTTGGCTTGTTGGACAATGTCGTGAAGCTGCAATCCATCAGTTCGGTCCCTTTCATGAGGTAATTTTCTTCGTTTGACCTAAAATCACAAAGGTCATATGTTTTCTGCTTTAGTCTTTCCTCTTAGAATAAATCAGTGCATGTCAGTGAAATATCTCCTGGTTTAGATGAATTTCTGCTACCACTACTATGCATGTTTTGTCTTGTTTATTGTACTGATGGTTATTTTGTCTGAAAAAGCAAGGTGCATTTATCTCCTATATCATGAGCTCACTAACAGTCTGGTTAAAGTACTCATGGATAAGATGTCTGGGTAATTGTTGTATTTTCTTCTAAAGTGCCACAATAGGATTTTTGGGAATTCAGCTTTCTAGGATCTGTAGCTTTTGTTCCACAACGAGAGGCTAATCCTGATAGTTTGGTTAGATATATCTTCAGCTGCCACCATATGTTCTTGAGGGTTACTTGATTATAAATATTCAAATGTATGCATTTTTGGAATTTGGTTTTTGTTACATCTAAAGTTAAATACCAGATGTGAGCATATAACAACAAAAAATATTGGTACCTATTACCTGGCATGTTATTTGTTATAGTTACTTATTCCAAGTATCCAATCATTCTTTCCGGTCTTCGGTGCAAATCAATAGTCTAACATTCACAACAGTACTGCTGCATTGTTTTGTAGAATACTGAGGATGAAAAATTGATGTCGTCTTTGCAACAATTGAAGTGAACATGGGTTCTTGAAACATACTTTGAGGTAATGGTTCAACACAGAGACTTACCTTACTTCTTAACGTGGTGCATTTGCATGCCTAACAAAGACTGCAATATATAGTGAAATATATGCAATAGGTGTCTATTTTTTCCCTACAATAACTTCTATACTGAACATGCATAAGGAAGTTACAAGTTACTGTCAAGGCCTTAAATTTTCTGAATTATCGGCATTTGATGTATGGTAACATAAGTATGTGAATCGACGCTCGAGACGCGTATCCATGCTTTCCCTCCCCGGCGATGTGGTTCATCAACCAATATTATGAGGCGCTGAAAGTGCGAGCTTATGAAGGCCTAAAGCATCACGGTTTTGGAGATGCAGATTTTGAAAAATCTGTCTGGGGAATCTTATATGATCTAGATTTATTGAAGTGTTCTCCTACAAAATGATCAATTATGTGTATTTTCTTTCCTAGGCATATGTTTTTTCTGTATAAAATTGAAAATGGTTTCTTAGTTTTCTGTGCTAAAATATCCCAGTGTCCAAGACATAATAGAAATGTTGCATGATTTTCCATCCTAAACAAACTGCACATAAAATTGAAGTAAGTGATATTGAGTTCATGTAGATTGAGTTCTAAATTCTTATACCTACTTTTTAATAGGATATTTTCATTTTCTACAAAGTTATTACAAGTAGTTCAACAGAGCACATTGCACTAGAAGCTTAGAGCATCTCCACTCGTCCCCACGACGAGGCCCCCGAGCGACGTTTTTTCCATCCGGACGGCGAAATTCGGCCCAGTCGCGCCCCCGGTTCCTCGTTTTCGTCCGGATTTGGTCCTTAATCCATCCGGCGAGCCCACGCCCCCCCCCCCGGCCCCCGGGGCGCGCTCGGGGACTCCGGACGAAAGATTTTGGCGCGAAACGGCGTGTGGACCCGCGTAGTCGGCGGCCGGAAAACCAAATCCTGTGATTTTCCCTCCAATTTGCTTGCATATCCCTATTCCCTCCAATTTGCTTGCATATCCCCATTCTCTCCCGCCGAAATCCCCCAATCTCATCGTCTTCCAGCTCCAGTTCCTGGCGGCGTCTTCTCGTCCACCACCACTCTCCTCCTCGTCTTCTCGTCCACCACAATGCCGCCGAAGGCGCCGGCGAGGAAGATGCGGAAGAAGAAGACGAAGCCGCCGGGCATGTCGAACGCCGAGTGGGCGGCGGACGAGAAACGGCGCGACGTGGAGACAAGCGCCAGGGCGGAGAGGGTGAAACGAGCCGCCGCCAAGAGGTCGGCGGAGGCGGCCCAAGACGAACAATTGAGGCTAATCAGCATGGCCTACAGCGGCGGCATGTTCCCCGGCCAATGGCCGACGCAAGGTACAACAAGTTCCCCGTCTTCCTTCTCGCCTTCGCTGTACTCGCCGTCGCCGACTGCCGTGTTCCAAGAGGGCGCCTACGTCCAACCGTCCAAGCCCACACCGTCGCCGCCCGAGCTTGACGTCGGCGGCGGCGGCCTGTTCGAGGGCACCTCGCCGGCCCTGCGACGAGGGCCGCTCGCGTTCGGTGCGATGGCGGCGCCGAACGAAGAGGAGATCCACGAGATGATCACCTCCGGCTCCGCCGCCGCCGCTGCGAGCCCGGGGTTCTTCATGACCGTCGCCGCTGCATGCCCGGGGTTCTTCACGCAAGAGGAGACGAGGGCGACGGCAGCTGTGGCGGCGCGCAACGAGCATCGGGAGGATGTTGCCGACGGGAGCCAAGCCGTCGAAGAAGAAGGCGAGGAAGAAGAAGAGCCAAGCGAAGCCGCCGCCAACTCTGTCGAAGGGGAAGAAGAAGAGGAAGAAGGACTCGCCGCCTGCCGAACCGCGTATCAAATGGACGCCGAAGGAAGAGGAGTGCCTCGCCGAAGCTTGGATGACCGTGTCCACGAACGGCATAAACGGCCGATCAGCGGCCACGACTTGGAGCAAAGGGTATGCTCCGCCGGCCCTACACCACCGAGGTACATCGTCGTTAGCTGACCCGTATCGCCGTGCTCTTTTTTCCCCAGCTGCGCCGAGCTTTGGACATGTACACGGACGACACCGGCCTGCGGTTCAAGTTCCTCAACGTCTACGCCCGCCTCGAGAAGTGCGAGAAGTGGAAGGAAGTTCGCACGTCCCTCTCGAAAAGCAAGACCGAGCGGTACAACCCCGACGCTCCGGCGGCTTGCGCGTCGGAAGGGCGCCACGAGCTCGGCCGGAAGAAGCAGAAAGAGCTCAAACGGACGGACAATCCCGCCGACGGGATGCGGGCGTCGATGGACAAGTGCTGGGCCGACTTGAGATCGCACGCCGACGGGAGGAACGACAAGTTCGACGGCGAGGTGGCGGGAGATGCTCGCCAACCAAGGCGTCCGGATCGCCTCGCCGAAGACGACGGTGGCGGCGAAGAAGAGGAACACAGACTTGGCGTTCCTCATGGGCGGCGGCGACATGGAACTGATGGACGAGGAGACGAGGAATTGGTACCAGGGCCACCGCAACGACATCCTCCGAGCCACTCCGTCGTCCCCGCCGGCTCCTACCTCGTCTACCTCACCATCTACCTCGTCGACTGCGGCTGCTTCGACGTCCACTGCCGCTGCTTCATCGTCGCCCGCCGCAGCCGCTTCGGCCACGCCCTGTGAGGAAACTGGTCCGTCGGACACCGCCGTGCCGGCCGGGACTGCCGACGAACCTGTCTCCGTGTAATTTCCCTCCGATCGCCGATCTGTGGCTGATCCTTTTGCTCCTTTTGCCGATCAACTGGCCGTACTTGTAGCGCGGGACGGCGATTTGTTTGAATTTAAACTCTATCCGCCGAACTCCGGGTGGACGACTGGAAATATGGTACTCCCCACGCTTTAATTTCGTCCAATCCGGCGGTAGTTTCGTCCGGATTTGGGCGTGGGGAGCGCCAACGAGTGGGGATGCTCTTAAAGCCTGGCAATTGATCTCTGGAGTTCGGGATGTCCCAATATTTGACATCAATTTGAGCGGATGTGATTTATCTTTGCATGTTAGTTTATCTTTGGCTATTCTTTATGTCTCAGCTAATGGAGGGTTATTAGCAAATAATATGTAAGTATTAGTTTTTTCCATGTAACAGTGTTTTTTAAAGTGGAGAAGTTGTAAAGGTACTTATTCATGTCTTCTTGTTGGCGCCTATGATATGGGGTTGATGACAAGAAAATGGGACTGTCGCTGCATTCATCTCCTATTCTGCTGCATGGACTATTCCTTCCCTATGCGCGCAATTTCCATGGTGTGATGTGGTTCGGACCTTAGGAAGGCCCTGGGGTTTGGGACCGTGTTTGGTTTGTGATCTGCATTTACTGTTCTTCTGAGTCTGCTTATCTACGATTTTGGTGTGTTGTTAGCCTAGGTGCTGCTAGACTTCACATTGGGTTGTTGTTCATCCCTGTCCGAGCACTTCATTCGTGCTGTTAATGGTCGGCTTATTGTTGATGTTATTTTTTTCTATCCATGGGTGCTCTAGCATGTTTGTTGCGGTAAAGATATGTGCTAAAGGAACACATAATCATGTATGCAAATGAAGAAGAAAATGCAAACAGTACAAACGGGCGCAGCAAAGCGCGCAGGGTCCATCTAGTACTATTCAAGTACGAGGTGCTTTCCGCGTATCACCGTCGGCCTCCTCGCATGCATAGGAGCATTTCTACCCGGAATTTCAATACCACCTCTAATTGCAATTTGCGGGCTGGCGGTAAAATTGGGCTCCGTCGCCTCCAAGAAAGCGTCGGCGCGGTTCCGAGTCCAATAAAACCGCCGGCAACCACATGTCGGCCCTTTCGCGCGGGTTGCCGAACGGACGCGCTGGCGCCTCGTGTCACATAGGATTCTAACCGCGGGACAGCAATGTCAACGACTTAACGGCAGGCGACATCATAAATGCGATGCCTCGTATGCTCTGCGGCCGGTTGGCGATGAAGCCACCGGTTCTCCACGCGCAAACGCCGACGTAAAAGCGACTTCTCGGATACTCTGCAGCGAGTTGGCTCAGCCTATTTAGTGTTCCCTCTGTCGCACCAGCCTCTCCTCTACACCAGAAACGCTCTCCTCTCTAGTCTCCACACCGACGCTCTCCTCTCCAGAACAATGCCGCGGCGGCTGGCGACCACGCTGAGGGGGCAGTGCCGCCGGCAAGCTCCAGCGTCACCGGCGGTCATGCTCCACTACTAGATGCGCGAGGCATGGGCAGAGAGGCGGGCACGGCTGCAAGCGACAACAAAGGGGAAGAACGACGATGAGGCAGGCCCGTAGTGCGCCCCAACCGACGACTAGTAGATTAGAGTTAAGTCTAGTTTGAAGTTCAAGTGTCATTCAATTTTATATAAATTTGAATGAAATTCCGCCGGTTACTTGTTCAAAGTTATTTTGGGGGATTTTTTTGGAGTTGCTAGTGTGTGCAACCGCTCCTTAAATTGGGAAGCAGGTGCCGGCAACCCCCATAGCGTGATGTTGGCCTTATTTGGGGAGCACCAGTGGAGATGCTCTAAAGACCACCAAGTGTCAGTTTCCAAAACGAAGTTTATGGCCATGGAAATATATATTTTTTTAAACCTTCTAGTGTGGCGAGCCCTCACAGCCTCACTTTATTAAACCCACCATAAAGTTACAGAGTAGCAAAAATAATTACATACATGATATTAACACTATGTACAAAGGAGAACTATGACAGAGAGTCAAGCCATAATGTCAGATTGTCAACCTCAACACCTTTCACCCTATGCATAAGCATGGTGACACCATGAAAAAAATCTGCCTTCCACCCTCTAAAAGTTGGCCCGATGCTTTTGAAAACATATGGATTCCTTTGCTTCCAGATATTCCAACGTGCCAGAATCACCACTTCAAGAAAACATGGTCCTCTAAAAGCTTTTCTGGCAGCAATACATTGACACGTTTTTGATATCCTAAAGGACATGTTCTTGTATGAGTGGTGACATTATGTGGCACATGTGTCTTCCCGACCCTCCTCCTCCTCCCTAACTAACCCTAGCCGCTGCCAGCCCTCCCAATATCCCCTCCTCCTCCTCTCGCAGCTGTTGGGAGACATCGCCGGGAAAATCCCGAGAGGTGCCGATGGTGGCGGGGATTTTTCTCCATAGGTGGCGACCTCCCTCTCCTTGTGGTGCCGGTAACGACATCGAGTGTCGGTGGTGTTGCGGCCTTCTAGCGATGATCCCAGCTCATCAAAGATGAAGGTGGAGGTCATCCGCCTGGTGGTGGTGTCGTTGCCTATTCGATGGTACCCCGGAGGAGGGATCCTCATGAGGGGGAGAAAAAGTAGGGGCCATAGGGCGGAGAGCACACGGGACGGTGGTACGCGATTTACCCAGCTTCGGAACACCTGCACGAGGACAGGGCCTACTGCTGCTTGTCTGGAATTATCTGGGCGCTTTCGCGTTGTTACAATGAGTTGTGGTTGTGCCTCTAGGGCTCTCGGGATCCGGCTTATAAAGGCGCACGGATCTAGGGTTTACATGGAGAGTCCTAGCCGGATTACAGATTGCCTAACTACGGTACAATATCTTGCCGTGTACGTCAAGGATCCGCCTTCCATATACATCGTACTGGATCCGGGTTCCTCATGGGCCTCCACGGATCCGGGTTCCTCCGAAGGTCGGTGCGGATCCGGCTAACTGATCCTAGGCCGGACTTCATCCTTCATGATCAACAGCAACTGGGCCGCCTGATGGGCCACATGCCACATCACCGTCTATGGGCCACCCAGGCTTGCCGGATCTAGGCACTGTCGATGGTACACCCATGAAGTATACCCACAATAGTAGCCCCCAGAGTTCTCCGAGTTTCACCTTCAGTTTCCGCCTTGCTAGCACCTTATGGTCTCCGGCAATGTTGGTAATGCGGAGAAACTTGAAGAACTCCAACTTCACATTTTCTTCTTTCCCAACTTTTAGTCGGAAAATCCCCTCATCCTGCGGGACTTCATCCATCGACAGTAGATAACACGTCTCCGGGTTACTCCCCTGCAGTAGACAAGGATCCGAGTATCTTTGCGCTGCAACCCGGAACCTTAATAGGTTCAAACGGTTCCGCCAATTCTAGCGCCATTTTCGCGCGATTTGAGCGGTAACTTATCCTTAGCCATTTTTACCGTTTAGGGTTTCGACACGTGTCACGCATCCAACGGCGCGACGCTTGCGTTCCGACCACAGGATGCGGAGCACGAATCTCCTCCTTCAGCCTATAAATATCCACCGTCGACCTCTAAACCTCTCATTCACCCCCCCTTTCTACCTCTGCCGAAGCGCCGCCCTCGAGCTCCTCCTCCGCCGTGCCGGAGTCTGCCGGAAAACTCGCCGGAGTCTCGCCGGAGCTGCTGCGCCACCGCACAGTTCATCGTGTTCTTAACGTCAGCGAGCCACCGCGCAAAATCCTCGTCGCCGGCGACCTCCGACCACCGCGGAATCCATTACGGTGAGTTCTCGAGCTTCAGTCTTTCGTCGTAGTTGGAAGGGATGATCTTTTAGGAAGATGACGTGGATCCGACTAAATTATGTTTTCCACCACTGCTTTTCTCTTCAGATGTCTTCTGTGACTCCGCCTCCAACCTCCGAGCCCATCATGGAAACTCCTATCTCCTCCGCCCCTCCACCCTTCGCCCCGGTCCATCTGGATCCCATCAAGGACTCTGGTAAAGATACCGAAGGAACCTCTGCTAACCCGGAGAAAGCCTCCGGGGAGGAACGGGCAGAACAGAAGGCGGAAGAGATTGTCGCTAAGAAATCCAAGGCTCGTCAGTGAGACTTGATACGTCTCCAACGTATCGATAATTTCTTATGTTCCATGCCACATTATTGATGTTATCTACATGTTTTATGCACACTTTATGTCATATTCGTGCATTTTCTGGAACTAACCTATTAACAAGATGCCGAAGTGCCGATTCTTGTTTACTCGCTGTTTTTGGTTTCAGAAATCCTAGTAACGAAATATTCTCGGAATCGGACGAAATCAACGCCCGGGTTCCTATTTTGCCCGGAACCATCCGAACACCCGAGAGCCGCCGGAGGAAGCCCCGGGGGCCCCACACTACACCCTGGCGCGGCCGGAGGGGGCCGCGCCGCCCTATGGTGTGGTGGCCCCGAGCCCCTCCGAGGCTGCCCTTCCGCCTATTTAAAGCCTCCGTCGCGAAAACCCTATCACGTTCGACGAAACCCACAGAAACCTTCCAGAGCCGCCGCCATCGCGAAGCCAAGATCTGGGGGACAGGAGTCTCTGTTCCGGCACGCCACCGGAACGGGGAAGTGCCCCGGAAGGCTTCTCCATCGACACCGCTGCCATCTCCACCGCCATCTTCATCACCGCTTCGCTCCCATGAGGAGGGAGTAGTTCTCCATCGAGGCTCGGGGCTGTACCGGTAGCTATGTGGTTCATCTCTCTCCTATGTACTTCAATACAATAATCTCATGAGCTGCCTTACATGATTGAGATTCATATGATGATGCTTGTAATCTAGATGTCGTTATGCTAGTCAAGTGAATTTTACTTATGTGATCTCCGGAGACTCCTTGTCCCACGTGTGTAAAGGTGACAGTGTGTGCACCGTGTGGGTCTCTTAGGCTATATTTCACAGAATACTTATTCACTGTTGAATGGCATAGTGAAGTGCTTATTTATATCTCTTTATGATTGCAATGTATTTTGTATCACAATTTATCTATGTGCTACTCTAGCAATGTTATTAAAGTAGTTTTATTCCTCCTGCACGATGTAATGGTGACAGTGTGTGCATCCGTGTTAGTACTTGGTTTATGCTATGATTATGATCTCTTGTAGATTATGAAGTTAACTATTGCTATGATAGTATTGATGTGTACTATTCCTCCTACATAAGCATGAAGGTGACGAGTGTGCATGCTATGTTAGTACTTGGTTTAATCAAATTGATCTTTCATGCACTCTAAGGTTATTTAAATATGAACATTGAATGGTGGAGCTTGTTAACTCCGGCATTGAGGGTTCGTGTAATCCTACGCAATGTGTTCATCATCCAACAAGAGTGTAGAGTATGCATTTATCTATTCTGTTATGTGATAAATGTTGAGAGTGTCCACTAGTGAAAGTGTAATCCCTAGGCCTTGTTCCTAAATACTGCTATCGCTGCTTGTTTACTGTTTTACTGCGTTACCACTGCTGCAATACTACCACCATCAACTACACGCCAGCAAGCTATTTTCTGGCACTGTTGCTACTGCTCCTATATATTCATACCACATGTATTTCACTATCTCTTCGCCGAACTAGTGCACCTATTAGGTGTGTTGGGGACACAAGAGACTTCTTGCTTTGTGGTTGCAGGGTTGCTTGAGAGGGATATCTTTGACCTCTTCCTCCTCGAGTTCGATAAACCTTGGGTGATCCACTTAAGGGAAAACTTGCTGCTGTTCTACAAACCTCTGCTCTTGGAGGCCCAACACTGTCTACAGGAAAAGGAGGAGGCGTAGACATCAAGCTATTTTCTGGCGCCGTTGCCGGGGACCTGAAGGAACAAGCTTTCCTCCCTCGTCAACCACGCGCCAGTCCTGGACAGCATCAAGTATTTTCTGGCGCCATTGCCGGGGAGGAAAGGTAAAAGGCACTCATACTTCGGTTCCAGGTAAAGTACTTTTCTGGCGCCATTGTGTTTGTACTCGAAGCTATTTCCTTTAGATCCTGCAATTGCATCTTTTTGTTTCTTGTTTACACTAGTTTGGCATAATGGACAAGAATGAGCTTCTTACTCTATTTCCTGATTTAAAACATGGATTGTTTGATGCGAAAATTAAAAAACCTATGGAATCTTATTTGCATGCTGGTAGTAATATTAGTATGAACGCTTTGAACACCATTGTTGATAATAATATAGAAAGTTCTAAGCTTGGGGAAGCTGGTTTTCATGATCTTTTTAGTCCCCCAAGCATTGAGGAGAAAATTTACTTTGATGATACTTTGCCTCCTATATTTGATGATGACAATAATAATGATAGCTACTTTGTTGAATTTGCTCCCACTAGTACTAATAAAATTGACTATGCTTATGTTGGGAGTAGCAATAATTTTATGCATGAGACTCATGATAAGAATGCTTTATGTGATAGTTATATTGTTGAGTTTTCTCATGATGCTACTGAAAGTTATTATGAGAGAGGAAAATATGGTTGTAGAAATTTTCATGTTACTAAAACACCTCTCTATGTGCTGAAAATTTTGAAGCTACACTTGTTCTATCTTCCTATGCTTGTTACTTTGCTCTTCATGAACTTGTTTATTTACAAGATTCCTATGCATAGGAAGCATGTTAGACTTAAATATGTTTTGGATTTGCCTCTTGATGCTCTCTTTTGCTTCAAATATTATTTCTTGCGAGTGCATCATTAAAACTGCTGAGCCCATCTTAATGGCTATAAAGAAAGAACTTCTTGGGCGATAACCCATGTGTTATTTTGCTACAGTACTTTGCTTTATATTTGTGTCTTGGAAGTTGTTTACTACTGTAGCAACCTCTCCTTATCTTAGTTTTGTGTTTTGTTGTGCCAAGTAAAGTCGTTGATAGAAAAGTTCATACTAGATTTGGATTACTGCGCAGTTTCAGATTTCTTTGTTGTCACGAATTCCGACCTGCCTCTCTGTAGGTAGCTCAGAAAAATATGCCAATTTACGTGCGTGATCCTCAGATATGTACACAACTTTCATTCAATTTGGGCATTTTCATTTGAGCAAGTCTGGTGCCATTTTAAAATTCGTCAATACGAACTGTTCTGTTTTGACAGATTCTGCCTTTTATTTCGCATTGCCTCTTTTGCTATGTTGGATGAATTTCTTTGATCCATTAATGTCCAGTAGCTTTATGCAATGTCCAGAAGTGTTAAGAATGATTGTGTCACCTCTGAACATGTTAATTTTTATTGTGCACTAACCCTCTAATGAGTTGTTTCGAGTTTGGTGTGGAGGAAGTTTTCAAGGGTCAAGAGAGGAGGATGATATACTATGATCAAGAAGAGTGAAAAGTCTAAGCTTGGGGATGCCCCGGTGGTTCATCCCTGCATATTTCAAGAAGACTCAAGCATCTAAGCTTGGGGATGCCCAAGGCATCCCCTTCTTCATCGACAAATTATCAGGTTCCTTCTCTTGAAACTATATTTTTATTCGGTCACATCTTATGTACTTTACTTGGAGCGTCTGTATGTTTTTTGTTTTTGTTTGTGTTTGAATAAATTGGATTACATCATGCTTGTGTGGGAGAGAGACACGCTCCGCTGGTTCATATGAACACATGTGTTCTTAGCTCATAGTATTCATGGCGAAGTTTCCTCTTCGTTAAATTGTTATATGGTTGGAATTGGAAAATGATACATGTAGTAATTGCTAAAATGTCTTGGGTAATGTGATACTTGGCAATTGTTGTGCTCATGTTTAAGTTCTTGCATCATATGCTTTGCACCTATTAATGAAGAAATACATAGAGCTTGCTAAAATTTGGTTTGCATAATTGGTCTCTCTAAAGTCTAGATAATTTCTAGTATTGAGTTTTGAACAACAAGGAAGACGATGTATAGTCCTATAATGCTTGTAATGTGTCTTTTATGTGAGTTTTGCTGTACTAGTTCATACTTGTGTTTGCTTTAAACAACCTTGCTAGCCTAAACCTTGTATCGAGAGGGAATACTTCTCATGCATCCAAATCCTTGAGCCAAACAACACTATGCCATTTGTGTCCACCATACCTACCTACTACATGGTATTTCCTGCCATTCCAATGTAAATTGCTTGAGTGCTACCTTTAAACAATTCAAAATTTATCACCTCTGATTTGTGTCAATGTTTTATAGCTCATGAGGAAGTATGTGGTGTTTATCTTTCAATCTTGTTGGGCAACTTTCACCAATGGACTAGTGGCTTCATCCGCTTATCCAATAATTTTGCAAAAAGAGCTGGCAATGGGATTCCCAGACCCAAATTAATTAATCTAAATAGACACTCCTCCATGGTATGTGATTGTTGGACGGCACCCGAAGGATTCGGTTAGCCATGGCTTGTGTAAGCAAAGGTTGGGAGGAGTGTCATCATAATAAAACTAAAATAAAAGGCACTCCTTCATGGTATGAGATTGTTGGCAGGCACCCGAGGATTCGGTTAGCCATGGTTTGTGAAAGAAAGGTTGGAAGGAGTGCCATCCAAAAATAAAATAAAATGGGAGCCGCTCTTTGAAGGTTTGTCTGGCAAGGGGGTTAGAGTACCCGCTACCATTCGTTGACAACAACATACACCTCTCAAAACTTTATTTTTATGCTCTCTTAATGTTTTCAAAATAAAAGCTCTAGCACAAATATAGCAATCGATGCTTTCCTCTTTGAAGGACCATTCTTTTACTTTTATTGTTGAGTCAGTTCACCTATTTCTCTCCACCTCAAGAAGCAAACACTTGTGTGAACTGTGCATTGATTCCTACATACTTGCATATTGCACTTGTTATATTACTCTATGTTGACAATTATCCATGAGATATACATGTTACAAGTTGAAAGCAACCGCTGAAACTTCATCTTCCTTTGTGTTGCTTCAATGCCTCTACTTTGAATTATTGCTTTATGAGTTAACTCTTATGCAAGACTTATTGATGCTTGTCTTGAAGTACTATTCATGAAAAGTCTTTGCTTTATGATTCATTTGTTTACTCATGTCATTACCATTGTTTTGATCGCTGCATTCATTACATATGCTTACAATAGTATGATCAAGTTTATGATGACATGTCACTCCAGAAATTATCTTTGTTATCGTTTTACCTGCTCGGGACGAGCAGAACTAAGCTTGGGGATGCTGATACGTCTCCAACGTATCGATAATTTCTTATGTTCCATGCCACATTATTGATGTTATCTACATGTTTTATGCACACTTTATGTCATATTCGTGCATTTTACGGAACTAACCTATTAACAAGATGCCGAAGTGCCGATTCTTGTTTTACTGCTGTTTTTGGTTTCAGAAATCCTAGTAACGAAATATTCTCGGAATCGGACGAAATCAACGCCCGGGTTCCTATTTTGCCCGGAACCATCCAGAACACCCGAGAGCCGCCGGAGGAAGCCCCGGGGGCCCACACTACACCCGGCGCGGCCGGAGGGGGCCGCGCCGCCCTATGGTGTGGTGGCCCCGGGCCCCTCCGAGGCTGCCCTTCCGCCTATTTAAAGCCTCCGTCGCGAAAACCCTATCACGTTCGACGAAACCCACGAAACCTTCCGGAGCCGCCGCCATCGCGAAGCCAAGATCCGGGGACGGGAGTCTCCGTTCCGGCACGCCGCCGGAACGGGGAAGTGCCCCGGAAGGCTTCTCCATCGACACCGCTGCCATCTCCACCGCCATCTTCATCACCGCTGCTGCTCCCATGAGGAGGAGTAGTTCTCCATCGAGGCTCGGGGCTGTACCGGTAGCTATGTGGTTCATCTCTCTCCTATGTACTTCAATACAATAATCTCATGAGCTGCCTTACATGATTGAGATTCATATGATGATGCTTGTAATCTAGATGTCGTTATGCTAGTCAAGTGAATTTTACTTATGTGATCTCCGGAGACTCCTTGTCCCACGTGTGTAAAGGTGACAGTGTGTGCACCGTGTGGGTCTCTTAGGCTATATTTCACAGAATACTTATTCACTGTTGAATGGCATAGTGAAGTGCTTATTTATATCTCTTTATGATTGCAATGTATTTTGTATCACAATTTATCTATGTGCTACTCTAGCAATGTTATTAAAGTTGTTTTATTCCTCCTGCACGATGTAATGGTGACAGTGTGTGCATCCGTGTTAGTACTTGGTTTATGCTATGATTATGATCTCTTGTAGATTATGAAGTTAACTATTGCTATGATAGTATTGATGTGTACTATTCCTCCTACATAAGCATGAAGGTGACAGTGTGCATGCTATGTTAGTACTTGGTTTAATCAAATTGATCTTTCATGCACTCTAAGGTTATTTAAATATGAACATTGAATTGTGGAGCTTGTTAACTCCGGCATTGAGGGTTCGTGTAATCCTACGCAATGTGTTCATCATCCAACAAGAGTGTAGAGTATGCATTTATCTATTCCGTTATGTGATAAATGTTGAGAGTGTCCACTAGTGAAAGTGTAATCCCTAGGCCTTGTTCCTAAATACTGCTATCGCTGCTTGTTTACTGTTTTACTGCGTTACCACTGCTGCAATACTACCACCATCAACTACACGCCAGCAAGCTATTTTCTGGCACCGTTGCTACTGCTCCTATATATTCATACCACCTGTATTTCACTATCTCTTCGCCGAACTAGTGCACCTATTAGGTGTGTTGGGGACACAAGAGACTTCTTGCTTTGTGGTTGCAGGGTTGCTTGAGAGGGATATCTTTGACCTCTTCCTCCCTGAGTTCGATAAACCTTGGGTGATCCACTTAAGGGAAAACTTGCTGCTGTTCTACAAACCTCTGCTCTTGGAGGCCCAACACTGTCTACAGGAAAAGGAGGAGGCGTAGACATCAAGACTCCGAAGCCAAAGGGAAATGGTGGCCCTGCACCACCACTGAAACGGAGCTGAAGAACTTGGAGGTGGAAGGTTTTCTGCTCCCCGGAAGCTGGCGAACAGTTCCGGGTTCCCTGGCTCCAGCCCCTCAGGATGGCGAGATGGTGGTGACAAAGGCGCTGGTGGAGCGAGGTTTCTCTTTTCCGCCATCGGATTTCTTCTCGGAAATCCTGAAGGCGTACGGGCTCCGGCCCCACAACATATCGCCAAACGGCGTCCGGCGATCAGCAACCATGTCACTCTCTGCGAGGGCCACCTCCGGGTAACTCCCAAACTTCCTCTTTTCCAATACTATTTCTCCGTCAAGAAGGAGAAGATCCGCCAAACCTCTGAGCTGGCGACTTGCGGATCCATCACCTTCATGCTCCGCCCCGGCCGCGTCTACCCCCCTACCGACCGCCACGAATCCACGCGGTACTGGTCTGGAGGCTTCTTCGATCTGAAGGACGTCTCCGACCCGGTGAGCGACAAGAAACTTCCATTATTCAAGAACAGCCCCGCCAGCGAAACTCCGGCATGGACGCAGTGCCCTCACCTCTCCGAGTCGCCTCAGCTGACCCGCGCTGTTAGGCGGATCTGCAAGCTCACGGAGGAGGGTCTGTCGGGGAAAGACCTTACCATGTCTTGGTTCACCAAGCGGATCCAGCCACTTTAGCATCGGGACCGCTTGATGTTCCACTACACGAGGCGCGACGATCCGATGCGCGCCACGAAAGATAATCTCTCCGCCGACACCATCGACAAGAGGATCCGGCTCCTCATCAAGATTCCGCGTGAACTTCATGTTCACGTGTGTAACAAAGACATCCACACCAACGGTTCCGGGATCGCGGTACGTTATCCTGACGTGCCTGTCAATTCCTTCATGCCTTAAATTTTGTCTAAGTCTTGGTTTGGTAACAAAGCTCGAAGCCCTCGAGGAAGGCGAGCTCGGAACTCTCCTCCGGGCCCTGCAGACCGGCAATACCGACCCGGAAGCCGCGTCTGAGGCGGAAGCTCCCGAAGCTCCGCGTCTTTCCAAGAGGAAGAAAACTGCTCCCTCCAGCCCCGCAGCCAAACATGCCTGCGAAACACCTAGCATCACGGCCACCCGTAAGCTGGAGGCGGAGAAGAAACGTCTCAAGATGATTGATACCAGTAACCGCGCTCAACCCAACATCCAGCAATTCTTTATACCAACTGGGTAAGCATTTGGTTTCCGTAACAAGATCTTGTTGCCGCTGTGAGTTAACATATACTAACTTGTTTATGCTCCTTATCCCTTTATTGCAGCAAAAGCTCCGGAAGCCAAGCCCCCAAGATCACCAAGAAGAGGGTCAAGCCGTCTCCGGCTTCTATTCCAGTTACCCCAGAAGTGGAGGTTCCGCCCAAGGCCTCATCCGCCGCCAAGTCGGATCCCAAGGACGTCATCAACATTGATGACCTTCCAGAGGATCCAATTGTCGAATCTGACAACGGCGATTCCGGCAAGGGCGCCTCCTCATCTGCACCTCCGCCCGAGCAGCCCACGGCTACCTCCACCGAAGTTCCGACTGACCTAGTCGACCGGAAACTCTTCTTGAGCGGCGCCACCGGAACGCCCCAGACTCATCCCCACTTCTTCCCAGTTCTGCAAAAGGTCCACCTTTCACAACGCCACACGGAAATTTCCGCCATGATGGAGCAAGTGTGGGGGCCTGCGAACACGGAGGAGCAGGAGCTGAATGAGCTTGAAGGCGGCATCAAGGCCTTTTTCGCCAAGCACAAGAATGTGCGTCAGGTAACACCAGCCCCAGGCATTGGTTTATACATTTTTCCGAGTAACATGTATGAGCCAATGTCTTAAGCTGTAGATTGTAGCGGAAAATCAAAATTTTCACATGCCAAACACTTTAACTTCCGTCCTGCCCCCACAAGTTTGAGTTTCCATTTAAATCTTAAAACTGCTCTCACAGCACACGCGGAAACTGCACAAAGATCTGCGCACCCACGTGTTGGAGCAGAGACAAGAAATTGAACTGCTTCAAACCAGGGACGCGGATAATCAGAAGGCCATTGCGCTGCTGGAGATCCGTATCAAGGGTTTTGAAGGTAATAACTCCGACTGAGCCCCCAGTATTGACAATGTAACTATATTAACCTTGTTGTTGAAATTCCGAGTTCCAGATGAAATTGCCAAACGCCCCTCAATCGACTCCCTTTCCGCCAAGATCGAAGTACTTGAGGCGGAGAATGAATCTCTCAAGAAATTCCTGAAGGAATCCTCCGAGGAGGAGACCAACAAGAAGAAATAACTCTTGGAGAAGCATGCCCAAGAACTGTCGGATCTCGCTGAAAAGCTCAAAAGGAGTCAGCAGAGAAACCAGACCTTGGCCGCAAAAAACAAGGACTACGAGGCGGAGGCGATTGACAAGATTATCTTCCGTAAGGACCTCTTTTTTCTTTCTTTGGGACTCCGACCTCTTCAAACTTGTGCTTCTGTTCGCGGAAAACTGATCGTATTTTTCGCAGCGAGTCTCGGTTTTGAGTGGACGAAGGGTGCCACCCTGAAAAGGACTGAAGCGTATGAGGAGGCGCAGAGCTCTATTGATAACCTCTTCGAGGCATGTCGCGGAGTCGCCAAATCGCTATCCTTGAAGAGAGCCGGAACTACGGTGATCGACACCATGACCAAGCTTATCAAGCAGGTGCCGGAACTCATCAAGGATTGGCAGGAGTCTTCTGCTCGCGGAGTTGCTTCCCTCGTGTTGGCGACGTGCAAGGCGCACTTCCCCACCATGAACTTCGCTGACGTCTCACGCGGAGCCCCCAAAGGCACCAATATGAGGGCCCTCCTCGCGGAGACCCAAGGGTATGATCGGCTCTTTGTCGGACGAGTTAACCACTCGTTTTGGTACAATAAGCATGATCTTCCCGCGGGGTTCTCTGACGCGGAGGATGAAGATGAGGAGGACCTCCCCGAAGATGATTTCGCTAAGGAAGGCTCCAGGTCAAGCGCGGATCACGATGAAGAGGGCTCCGACGACGACTCTGGCGATGGCTCCGCCTACATTGCTTTTGATGAGGAGCAATCCTCCGAGTAGAACCCGCGAGGCAGTTAAAAATGATGCATCATTTTGGCCCCGGAGTGGGTTTGTAATATAACTTTAAATTCTTAAGCAACTAGGGACGAAACAGCTATGCATGGGCGGAAAATACTTATCCTGCTATCCTTTAATATTATTTGCATGTTTCGTTTTGTTGGAAAGCAAGTGCTGATTTCTATGTTTTCCGGCTTACTCGCTTGACCTTCCGCGAGCCGGAAGACCTTTAGCCGGAAACGCTCGCCAGCGGCGACGAAGCCCAATGGCAATCCGTCAATAACCGCGGAAACAAGCCCCCAGCCAAGGTGCCGGAAATCGCTACTAGGAATCCACGAACTCGCAACAGAAAAAATTTCCATCAGAATACTTAAGCTTACGTCCTAAAGGACGATTTTGAGAAATCACAACTTTCATACACGCCTAGGCGGAAAAATCCAGCTCTGCGGTTTTAGTCGGAAAACATACACGATCTAAAATGAATAAGTAAAGGAGGTAAAATACTCAAAGAGTGAACCAAAAGCTTTATTTCATTGATCATGTATGATTATTACAATGTATGTAATTCTATGCTAAGTGTGGAAAGGACGTAGCTGTGCAATGTTCCAAGGACGCTCTGTTTCGTCGTAGATGTCATCCGGATCCTCCCTCTTGCATTTCCGACGCCAGTTAGCAGGTCAATCCTTTAGCTCTCGGAAATCGACAAGGTAGTACGATCCATTGTGAAGCACTTTGCTAACGACGAAGGGTCCTTCCCATGGAGATTGCAACTTGTGATCTTTCACCTGGCGAAGGCGGAGAACCAGGTATCCGGCCATGAACGAGCGATTCCGGACTCGACGGCTATGATAGCGTCGGAGCTTCTGCTGGTAAATGGTGGAGCGTTGGTCTGCTAAGTTCCGAGCTTCTTCGATCAGGTCCACAGATAGCTGTCTGGCCTCGTCAGCAGTTTCTTCGTCATAGGCGGAAACTCGCGGTGAATCGTGGATGATGTCGGAGGGGAGCACGGCTTCGGATCCGTATACCAGGAAGAACGGAGTGAATCCTGTTGACCTGTTGGGGGTAGTTCGTAAACTCCACAGGACGGAGTCTAACTCCTCAGCCCAAGCTCCGGCTGCGCGGCGCAGCGGTTCTTCAAGGCGTGGTTTTATTCCGGATAAGAGGAGTCCATTGGCTCTTTCGACCTGACCATTGGACTGTGGATGAGCCACTGATGCCAAGTCTAGTCGGATCCCAACGTCATGGCAGTAATCCTTCAATTCTCCTTGGGCGAAGTTTGTGCCATTATCTGTGATTATGCTGTGCGGGATGCCGAATCTCGTCACGAGGCTGCAGACAAATTTGAGTGTCGTAGCACCGTCGGCTTTTCTCACTGGCTTTGCCTCGATCCATTTACTGAATTTATCAATAGCGACCAGGAGGTACTCAAAACCGCCAGGAGATGATTTCTTTAACTTACCAACCATATCGAGCCCCCAGACCGCAAACGGCCAGGTGATAGGGATGGTCTTCAGCTCTTGGGCTGGAGCATTTGGTTGAGTAGCATAGTACTGACAACCTCGGCAGGTTTTTACCAACTTGTCAGCATCTTCTTTAGCTGTGAGCCAGTAAAATCCAAGCCGAAAAGCTTTGGCAACGAGGGACCTGGGAGCGGCGTGATGCCCGCAATCCCCTGCGTGGATCTCTCTGAGGATTTCAATGCCATCTTGATTGGAGACGCATTTGAGGAATACTCCCGTTGCGCTTCGTTTGTAGAGCTGTCCGTCAACGATTGTGTAGGATCTTGCTCGTCTGATGATCTGTCGTGCGAGGACCTCGTCCTCCGGCAACTTCTGATCAATGAGGTAGTCCAGGAAAGGCTGCATCCAAGCCGGAGTGATAGCCATCACTTCCTTTGCCGGAGATACTGCCACCTCTGGATATTCCGGGTTAGCGCCCTTAACTGATGGTATCCGTAGGTGCTCCAGGAAAATGCCGGGCGGAATTTGTTTCCTGCCGGATCCGAGCTTGGATAGCATGTCTGCCGCTGCGTTATCGTCTCTCCTGACGTACTTGACTTCGTATCCGAGGAAGCACTTGGCGATCTCGTCAACTTCGTCTCTATAGGCCGCCATGACGGAGTTTCTGGCGTTCCAGGTTCCGGCTACTTGTTGTGCCACTAGGTCGGAATCTCCACAGCATATGATGTGCTTGATCCCAATTTCCTTAGCGATGCGCAGACCGTGTAGTAGAGCCTCGTATTCCGCCATATTGTTTGTAGCTTCAAAGTGAATCTGCAAAACATACTGCAGTTCTTCTCCGGTAGGGGACTTCAGGGTGACTCCGGCTCCTGAGCCTTGATGCTGCTTGGATCCATCGAAATGCATGACCCATGTTTCTGGTTCCGGCTCCAGATTTGCATCCGGAGCTTCCGTCCAATCTGCAACGAAATCTGCCAAGACTTGGGATTTAACCGCAGTCCTAGGCTTGTAAGCGATGTCGAAGGCGGATAACTCGATGCCCCATTTTGCCGTACGTCCTGTTGCGTCAGCGTTGTTGAGAATCGTCGACAGCGGAGCCTTGCTCACGACTGCATTCTGGGTGCTCTTGGAAGTAGTGTCTCAGCTTCCGGCTGCCTAGGAACACTCCATAAGCTAGCTTCTGAAAGTGAGGGTATCTTTGCTTTGACTCCGTCAGTACCTCGCTAATGTAATAGACTGGTCTTTGGACGTCATACTCATGACCTTCTTCCTTTCGCTCCACCACGATGACGAGGCTGATGACTTTGTTGGTAGTTGCCAGGTAAAGGAGCATAGGCTCTGACTCTCTCGGGGCCGCCAAGATAGGTGGGGAGGTGAGTATTTCCTTCAACCCCCGAAGTGCTGCGTCGGCTGCGTCGTCCCGAACGAATTTGTCCGTTTTCTTCAACAGACTTGTACAAAGGTAGCGCCTTCTCGCCAAGACGACTAACAAACCTAGCGATTGCTGCGACGCAACCAGTTAGTCGTTGCACATCTTTGAGACAAGTTGGCCGTTTGATACACAGGATTGCCTTGATTTTTTCTGGGTTAACCTCAATGCCTCTGTGAGAGACTATGAAGCCAAGGAGTTTTCCGGCTGGCACGCCAAAGACGCACTTCAGCGGATTCAACATCATCTTGTACCGGCGGAGATTGTCGAAGGTTTATGTGAGGTCGCTGATCAAGTCGGATTCTTTCCGGGTCATGACCGCGATGTCGTCGACGTAGGCGTGCACGTTCCGGCCAATTTGGTCCTTCAGGCACCGCTGCATCGTACGTTGGTAGGTGGCACCTGCATTTTTCAAACCAAAGGGCATGGTGACATAGCAGTAAGTGCCGAAGGGGGTGATGAACGAAGTCGCCTTTTGGTCAGACTCCTTCATCCGGATCTGATGATACCCGGAATATGCATCAAGAAAACACAGAAGTTCCGCCCCCGCCGTCGAATCAATGACTTGGTCAATGCGCGGCAAGGGGAACGGATCCTTCGGACAATGCTTGTTCAAGCCGGAGTAATCGATGCACATTCTTAGTATTTCAGTGTTATTTTTTGGGTACAAGGACGGGATTTGCGACCCAATCAGTATGGATAACTTCTATTACAAAACCTCCCTCTAGTAACTTAGCTAGTTCCATTCCTATGGCGCGGCGCTTCTTATCTCCAAAGCGTCGCATAGCTTGCTTCACCGGTTTAGCCCCCGGATTTATGTTGAGGTAGTGCTCGGCGAGTTCCCTAGGTACTCCGGACATGTCAGAAGGTTGCCATGCGAAGATATCCATGTTAGCGCGGAGGAACTCGACGAGCGCGTCTTCCTATTTGGGGTCCATGTTGGCTCCGATTGAAACCTGCTTGGAGGCGTCACCTACGATGAGGTCGTGCTTCTTGGTTTCTATCGCGGCCTTGAAGGAGGTCTTCTGTTCGGAGATCTGCTTCTTGGTGGTCTGCATCTCAGTCGGATCCACCGCGGCTCTGTAGCCTTGCAGCTCCTCTCCAGATATCACAGACTCTGCGAAGGCGGCTTCGCCTAACTCGCATTCATGAGCCTTCTTGTAGTCTCCGGATATGGTAATCATACCTTTTGGACCCGGAATCTTGAGCTTGTTGTAGATGTAGCACGCTCTAGCGTGAAACTTGTGGTAGGTGGGCCTGCCGAAGATGACGTGGTAGGAGCTCTTGAAGGGCACGACCTCAAACGTGATCATCTCTTGGCGGAAGTTATTTGCGTCGCCGAAGGCCACGGGAAGTATGATGCTGCCCAGGGAATTTGCCTTTTTACCCGGAACCACACCATGAAACTCAGTGGTGCTGTGCTTTAGCTGTTCCTTGGTAAGGTTCATCCGCTCCAAAGTTTCCAGGTACATGATGTTTAGGCTGGCTCCTCCATCCATGAGGCACTTGGAGAAATCATACCCGTCGATGCGGGGACTTACAACCAAGGCGTAGCACTCTTTCGGAATGACAGTAGGATGATCCTTTCTATCAAACGTACACGGAGTTTCCGACCACCTGACATACTGCGGCACAGCGGGAACTGTGGCGTTCAGGATCCGGAGAGCTGATTTGCTTGCACGGATCGTTGGAGTTCCAAGGAAAGTGTGGTATGCGCCCGCACTCTTTTTATCGAAGGGGTTGGGTTTAGCTGCGGATCCGGCTTTGGGATCCGGCGAAGCGTCATCCTCGTCCATCGCCTCGGAACTGTCTTCCTCCTTGTCCTTGTTCTTGCCCTTGCCTCCTTTGCCGCGTGGGCGGTGCTTCCGGGCTCGCTTGTATCCTGCTTCCGGGTCAGATTTTAGATCATTGACCCACTTGCAGTTGCGGTTGGTGTGAGTGGACTTCCCTGTAGCCGGATCCAGATGGGCCAGGCAAGGCATGTCTCTGTACTCTTCATAAGTTTGGGGGGCGCGGGTTCCGGCAGCGGTGACCTCATCGCCACGCTGCTGGCCCCTTCCAGCTCCGCCACCGCGGCCGCGGCCTCTTCCGCCTCCTTGGCCTCCGCGCTGGAAGGCCATGGCGATCAAGTCGGATCCGCCACTCTTTTGGTCATCAGGGGGGTTTTTCCGCTTGGTGCCGCTGCTGCTACCGTTGTCACAGTTCTTCTTTTGCTGATGCAAATGTATGGCTCAGGCTGCAAGATCTCCGCCTGCGTCGTCATCGGCGGCGGTGTGATCACTGGCGATGGTGATCATGTCATCCAAAGTCAGCTTGTTGGCATTGACCAAGCAAGTGAGCTTGTGCCGCAGCAGTCCTCCCCGCTGCAAGCCACCAATGAAG
>NW_025900584.1:0-14907 GCF_022539505.1 Lolium rigidum | reverse complement strand
GGGTCTTTTGACTTCGTGCGCTTTGCCATCTGCCCAAAACGGGGCCCCCGGGACATGCGGTATGGCCGTACCGGGGGCGTTGGTGCACCCGTTCGCGGACGCTTCAAACGGACAAAATTTAGCACATAAAATGACGTGTTGTAGACGTGAAACATTTTTCCCCGAATTTCTGGAGAGACGTAAAGTGTACCCATAGTTCAAATCCGGTCAGTTTCCAGCGGATTCGGCGGGAAACCGCAGGAAGCCCCAGGGATTGCCAGATAGCTAACGCGCGCATATGGCATGTGATAGGTGGTGCGTAGGCGGTCTCCTATCACCGCGCGGTGGTTGGGATCGATACTCTAATGCGCGCTGCTCTTGATTCACCATCTGTGATTGATAAACTTGTACCCTAAACTCTCATGGCTCTCCCTCCCACCACCTCCAACGGCTCTCTTGGGCGATCTCCATGGCGACTCCAGATCTGAAGACTGAAGATCATGGTGATGGATGGATCGGATCCCTATGCGGATCCACATTCAATTGTTCACCTCCTAGATTTCTCTCCTGGTCATGCCATCCGGGCCAAGGTTCGTGAACTTTTCTCCACACCGGTGAACCCGGTATCCTCCAGTTCCTGTTTTCATCTGGTGGTCTCCTTTGGAAGATCTGTGTTTCGTTTATCTCCGATCAATGTCAGCCTTGCTCTTTCGGCCTGTTTGGGTGGAGCATATGATTCTCTTGGTGTGGCACAGCTCTCTGGAAGAGTTTTCCGTTTCTCGGTTATTTCAAAAGCAGTTGGTTTTCTTATCCATAGGAAGTTTTCTTATGAATGTGAACATTTCAAATGCTATTTCCATCTCTGGGGTGCTGGTGGTCCTAATTGGGTTCGTGAGGAATCTGCTTGGATCAAGGAATCAGATCGGGAGTGGAACATTGTCTCCCGTAAAAGGTCTTCACCTGTCAAGAAGGGGCCTAAGTTTCAATGGAGACGTATCAATTCTCAGGCCATGGATCTATCTTTGTCTAGCAATCGGAATAATTCTCTGAGTCCATCTGGATCTCCTCTTTCTAATACTATATGCAGCTTTGTTGAAGAATCTGGATCTCTTGGGAAGTCCGCTGATATTGATCGGGGAAGTTCATCGCATGATCAACGGAAGTTCGTTAATGAGGCCAATCCGATTTCAAATCGGTCTCTTTCTGATAATATCTTGGCAGCTCAACGTGACAGGCCAACTCGGAGCCCATTAATTGCACCTGATATGAATTCTTATTCTCAAGGTAATTCATTGCAACGTCAAGTGTTTAATTATGAGGGGGTTAATTATAGTAGTTTTCACTGTTTTAAATGCCTTGCACCTGGCCATAAGATTAAGGATTGCACTAATGAGATTAGATGCAAAGTTTGTTACAATTACGGCCATATCTCCAAACAATGCTTATCTAGGCGTAACAACCCCAGACTTGTCTCGTATAAGATCAAAAATCGCAACAGTGATCCAATCCTATATGACCAAAGTAACCCTGGCGACTCGTATTCCACATCTGCCACCAGTTCTGCCGCCACAATGAGCTCGCCTGGCGATCCTATGGCGAACTTCCCTGCTGACCCCTACCCCCACCTCCCACCTGGCTTCGACATCATCCCACCAGGCCCCCTCCGTGTGAAGCGCAGCTACGTCGTCCTTGGTGGTGAGTTGCCTGTGATCTGTGACGATTGGGCCATTGCTCTGCTTGCTCCTGTTGCAGATGCGCATGAGTTCCAGGCATCTGCTGCTACCATTGAGCACTTTGCGGAAGGCAGAGGATGGAGAATCCGTGATATCTCGCGCTGTGGGCAAGGCGCGGCACTTGTCCAGTTTGTCAGCGTGGTTGAAAGAGATGCGGCGATCAGCCAGAGCCCCCACTTCATTGGAGATGTTGTTCTTCGCTTCGTGGAGCAAAACAGAGGTAACAATCATAGAGATGCAGTTTTCTCCCATGAGTGTTGGTTGATGCTGCTTAATTACCCACAAGAGTGCTGGGAGCTAGAAACCATTATCAAAACTATGGTGCCATATGGTAGATTTGTTGTCTGGAATAAGGATCTGTCAAACAAAGCTAGAATCCTGGTTAAGATTAGGCCTTACAACATAGATACTCTGCCTGTCAGTATTGTTGTGATGCAGAACAGCTCAGATCATGGTCATGGTGACTCCTGGACCTGCCCCACTTACATCATCTCTAGTACTATGCTTGGTGCACTGGGAGGAGATGAAGATCCAATTCCTCCAGGTGATATCAATCCTCATCCTATGCCTATGGGTTTTGATGATATCTGGATGGGAGGACATGGTCATGGACAGGCAGCCAATGCTCAGCAGCAAAACCAGCAGCAGGAGAACCAGCAGCAGCATGTGCACCAGGAGATGATGCAGGAGATGCAGGACAATGAGGATCATGTGCAACAGGAAAATGTAGCAGCTGATATTCCAGACCTCAACCAGCCTGAGCCAGATGTTCAGAATCACATAACTGACAACATTGCAGCATTGCAAGGCTTGATTTCCAACCTTGTGGTCAATGCCAATGAGCTGCTTCCTAAACTTGGTGGTACTAAAATCATTAATGCATCATGCAAGATAGTAGATGTGGAAGAAAACAAGGTTATGATCAAGAAATGCTTCCTTCAAGTGAACACGGTTGCTACTGCACCCAGCCAGTCTTCTCAACCAAGGGAAGTTGTGGAACTGTCAGATGATGATGTGCTAGAGATCAGCAAGCCTACTGATTTCCCCAAGAGTAAGAGGAAGAAGAAAACTATCACAGAGGTCAGTCTTGTGCGCAGAAGTGAAAGAATTGCCAAACTGAATGGGGGATACAGAGATGCTGCTAGTGCTGCTGCTGCAGGATTCATTCCTCTGACAGAGCAAGATGAAGCAGAAGTTGATGAGCTGGAAGATGAGACCTTGATTCCTCTGGACCTGGCACCTAAGTTTGAAGCAGTTGCAATGGATCATGATGCCCCACCACCTCCTCATCTTCCACTCAAGACTGTGCAAGCTATTGGAACAGGTTTATGCCAGATGCCATCTCAGATGGTTTCTGATGGAGCTCTCATGTATGACAGTTCCAATTATAGTGTCTGAAGCTGAAGATTTGTTGGTTGTAGACAGACCACCTCCCAACTGTCTATTTATCCCTAGGTTTTATCGAGTTGTTTTTCTTTTCAACAGCAGAACTCCAGTGATGTTATTCAGCAGAATTATTTCCCTTTCTAGTGATGATTTGAACTGTTATATGTGTCTTTGTGGCTGTTTTATCCTTGTGTTTTACCTGAAGATATATATCACTGCACACATGTTAATTACACACTGTCATATAAAGAATGGGGTTTATAAAGGATTTAATCTCAGTACACACTTCAGACCCAGCACACAGATTATTCAAATCAAAGCCTATGTATCGTATTCATACAGGGCTAAAATAAGTGCTCACAATTGTTTTTATGAATAGAAATTGGTGCATTTTGAATTGGAATCTGAGAGGGATTAATAGTCAAGTAAGATGGGATGATTTGCAAAAAAAAATTGATGAGAGCAGCTGCAACATTATATGTCTCCAGGAAACAAAAAAAGAACACTTTGATCATGCATATCTGAGGAAATTTTGTCCAAAGAAATTCAATCAATTTGCTTTTGTACCTTCAATTGGAAGTTCAGGAGGATTGATTATTATCTGGACTGGATCTCTTTTTTCTGGTATAGTGTTACATCAGCACCAATTTGAAATTACAGTCAAATTTAAATGTAACATGAACAATGAAGAATGGATAATAACTAATGTATATGGGCCCACTAGTGCTGAAGGAAGAGCTTTATTTACTAACTGGTTGCTTTCTCTCGATCCTGATGAGCATAGTATGTGGATGATTACTGGTGATTTTAATTTAATGAGAAGTCCCAGTAACAGAAATAGACCTGGAGGAGATCATAATCACATGCTTCTTTTCAATAATATCATTCAGCATTTGGATTTAGAAGAGATTCCTTTAAAAGGAAGATCCTTTTCCTGGAGCAACATGCAAGATAATCCATTGCTTGAGAGAATTGATTGGATTTTTACCTCAGCAGAATGGACATCCAAGTATCCAGATACTATGGCTATTCCCCTAGCTAAACTATCTTCTGATCATATTCCTATTCAGATTAAGATTGGGTCAAATATTCCAGTGGCTAGAATTTTCAGATTTGAGGAATTCTGGACAGACTTTGAAGATTTTAATAACATTGTGGTGTCAAATTGGCATAATAAAGGAGTGTATAAAAATTCTGCACAAGATATTACTGCAAAATTCAAGACTTTGAGACATGGTCTAAAGAAATGGAGTAAGAGTTTATCTCAACTAAACAAACTTATTGAGAATTGTTGTTATGTGGTTGCAGTTTTTGATGGGCTAGAGGACCAAAGAACTCTGTCTGTCATAGAGAGGAATTTCAGGGCTGCCCTCAAGAAGCATACACTAAGTCTTTTGGAGGCAAAAAGAAAATATTGGAAAAACAGAGCAAACATCAAATGGGCAAAGCTAGGTGATGAAAATACAAAGTTCTTTCATGCTATAGCAACAAGGAATTATAGGCATAATTATATTGCCAGTATCACAGCTGAAGATGGAAGAATTATTACTGAACATGCACATAAAGCTGCTCTTTTATGGGAATCTTATAAAGAAAGACTTGGCTTATCTGCTCAGACCAACATGCAATTTGAGATTGGCACTAGTAATCACAATATTGATCTAACTGATTTGGAGAGACCTTTCACTCATGAGGAAATTGATGAGATAATTCAACACATGCCAAGTGACAAATCTCCTGGACCAGATGGATTTAATGGCTTGTTTATGAAAAAATGCTGGAATACTATTAAGGATGATTTTTATAAACTGTGTGAATCTTTCTACAATGGGAATCTGGATATTCAAAGCATAAATACTGCATATATAACTCTCATACCTAAAATTGATTGTCCAGAGGCTATATCTGATTTCAGGCCAATCTCTTTAGTTAGTATGGCTCTAAAAGTGATCACAAAGCTTCTTGCAAATAGGCTTCAGAAAGTAATTATTCCACTCATACACAAAAATCAGTATGGTTTTATTAAGAGCAGAAACATACAAGATTGTCTTGCCTGGGCATATGAATATCTGGATATATGTCACAAGTCAAAGAAAGAAATTGTTATCTTTAAAGTGGATTTTGAAAAGGCTTTTGATAAGGTAGAATATAATGCTATCATATATATGCTCAGATACTTAAGATTTGGGGACAAATTCATATCTTGGATAGAAAGTATTCTTGGTTCAGCAACTACATCTATTATATTAAATGGGGTTCCAGGTAAATCAATAAAATGCATGAGAGGAGTTAGACAAGGGGATCCCCTGTCACCTATTCTGTTTGTCCTAGCTGCTGAGTTATTACAGATTGTTATCAATAATGCCTGGAATAGTGAAGAGATTCAGTTACCAGTTAATAATTCATATGGCCAAGACTTTCCTGTATTACAATATGCTGATGACACACTGCTCATTCTTCAAGCTGATGCAAGCCAGCTCAATAAGATAAAGGAAATACTGGATAAATTCACTGTCTCGACTGGACTCAGAGTCAATTACCATAAGAGTTCTCTTGTCCCTATAAATATCACACCTGCACGATGTAAGGAATTGGCAGATATTTTGGGCTGCAGAACAGAAAGCTTGCCTTTTACATACCTAGGACTTCCTATGGGCACTACAAAGCCTAAAATTGAAAATATGGTGTATATAGCTGAAAGAGTGGATAAAAGACTTGCAGGTATTGCAAGAATGCTGTCATATGCTAGTAGACTGGAGGTTATCAGATCTGTTATATCTTCTATGCCCATTTTTGCGATGTGTACTATCAAGCTACATTACACTATCATTGATCATGTGGAAAAATCCTGTAGAACTTTCCTATGGAATGATAAAGACATTCATAAGAGAGGGAAATGTCTGGCAAAATGGGATCTTGTTTGCATGCCAAAGAAAAATGGAGGGCTTGGAATGTTAAATCTAAGAAAACAGAATCAAGCTCTGCTCATAAAGTTTTTGTTTAAGTTCTTCAACAAAAAGGATATCCCCTGGGTCAAATTATTATGGGAAGCTTATTATAGTGATGGGAAAATACCACAAGAAAAAAGCAGCAAGGGCTCTTTCTGGTGGAAGGACTGTAAAGAATTAATTGGTATGTTCAAATCAGTTGCTGCACCTCAAGTTAAGTCTGGAAATTCTATTCTCTTATGGAATGATAAGTGGTTAGATGAATGTCCAAAACTGAAATACCCACAGTTACATTCTTTCGCCAAAAATACAGATCTCTCTATCAGTCATGCAAAGGGTTTCATTGAATCAAATATCTTTGATATGTTCCACTTGCCCTTATCTACCATTGCTCATGATCAATGTCACGAGTTAGTTTCTGCAATGGAACCAATAAACATGAACTTAGGCAATGATATCTGGAATCTTACACGGGAAGGAGGAGGAAAGTACATCACCAAAAAGGTATATGAAAGTATATCAGAGTTTCCTGAAGCCCCTAGTCCTTTCAAGTGGATCTGGAAATCATGCTGCTTATCCAAGCAGAAAATTTTCTTTTGGTTGCTCCTTCTGGATAGACTAAACAACAAAGATCTTATGACCAGAAAGCACTTCTATGTAGAAGACAGTTGTTGTGTGATATGTGATGATGAACCCAATGAATCTCTTCTACACCTTTTCTTCGCATGTGACTTTAGTCAGAATTTCTGGTGGAGACTTGGATATGAATGGAATACTAATCTAGCCCTGATGGATATGCTCAAAGATGGAAAGCAAAGACATGGTGGTATATGTTTCAAGGAAATTCTCATCATAGGGGCCTGGAGTCTATGGAATCATAGAAATAGAATTATATTTGACAATGAAGACAGAAGTCAGCAGACATGCTTTGCTATGTTCAAGGAATATTTTGCTCTTGTTATGCATAGAGCAAAACCGAGTCTGAAGGAGGGTATGCAGCAATGGATTGACAGCTTGTAAAGACTTGCCTTCTTTCTTCCTTTCTCTTTTTATTCTTCTTCCTTTTTCTTCTTTCTTTTGAGAGGATTTTGTTATATCCTCTTTTGTAAATGCCTGCTGTTTTTCTGATAAATAATGAAAAATGAAGCAGTAGGGGTCCTCCCTACTGTATATGCTTCAAAAAAAAAAGATACTCTAATGCGCCCCCTGTAGCTGCTTCACAAAAAAAACCCGTTTCGGCACCATGAAAATGAAAAACGGGCCGCCCGTTGGTCGGATTGGAAATCCGCGCCCGGGGCCTTGATTCCCATCCCAGGGCCCATGCACGTGCCAAATATGGCCTCGTTCCGACAAACTATGTGGTGCCAGAGGCCGTTTGGTACGTCATTCCCCCTAAAAGCCATAGAACTCCGGACGTGATAGCCCTTTTCGTGAAGGGTCTTCCAAGAAAATTGACGTATCCCAATTCCGTCTTTTGTACTAGTTAACATGACGCATAAAATGACGCCACGCGGCTCCGTGGGGTATGTTGACTTTGTTCGCTTTGCCATCTGCCCAAAACGGGGCCCCCGGGACATGCGGTATGGCCGTACCGGGGGCGCTGGTGCACCCGTTCGCGGACGCTTCAAACGGACAAAATTTAGCACATAAAATGACGTGTTGTAGATGTGAAAACATTTTTCCCCGAATTTCTGGAGAGACGTAAAGTGTACCCCTAGTTCAAATCCGGTCGGCTTCCGGCGGATTCGGCGGGAAACCGCAGCAAGCCCCAGGGATTGCCAGGTAGCTAACGCGCGCATATGGCATGTGATAGGTGGTGCGTAGGCGGTCTCCTATCACCGCGCGGTGGTTGGGCTCGATACTCTAATGCGCCCCCGTAGCTGCTTCACAAAAAAACCCGTTTCGGCACCATGAAAATGAAAAACGGGTCGCCCTTTGGTCGGATTGGAAATCCGCGCCTGGGGCCTTGCTTCCCATCCCAGGGCCCACGCAAGTGCCAAATATGTCCTCGTTCCGACAAACTATGTGGTGCCAGAGGCCGTTTGGTACGTCATTCCCCCTAAAAGCCATAGAACTCCGGACGTGATAGCCCCTTTCGTGAAGGGTCTTCCAAGAAAATTGACGTATCCTAATTCCGTCTTTTGTACTAGTTAACATGACGCATAAAATGACGCCACGCGGCTCCGTGGGGTATTTTGACTTCGTTCGCTTTGCCATCTGCCCAAAACGGGGCCCCCGGGACATGCGGTATGGCCGTACCGGGGGCGCTGGTGCACCCGTTCGCGGACGCTTCAAACGGACAAAATTTAGCACATAAAATGACGTGTTGTAGACGTGAAAACATTTTTCCCCGAATTTCTGGAGAGACGTAAAGTGTACCCCTAGTTCAAATCCGGTCAGTTTCCAGCGGATTCGGCGGGAAACCGCAGGAAGCCCCAGGGATTGCCAGATAGCTAACGCGCGCATATGGCATGTGATAGGTGGTGCGTAGGCGGTCTCCTATCACCGCGCGGTTGTTGGGCTCGATACTCTAATGCGCCCCCTGTAGCTGCTTCACAAAAAAAACCCCGTTTCGGCACCATGAAAATGAAAAACGGGTCGCCCGTTGGTCGGATTGGAAATCCACGCGCGGGGCCTTGCTTCCCATCCCAGGGCCCACGCACGTGCCAAATATGGCCTCGTTCCGACAAACTACGTGGTGCCAGAGGCCGTTTGGTACGTCATTCCCCCTAAAAGCCATAGAACTCCGGACGTGATAGCCCTTTTCGTGAAGGGTCTTCCAAGAAAATTGACGTATCCCAATTCCGTCTTTTGTACTAGTTAACATGACGCATAAAATGACGCCACGCGGCTCCGTGGGGTATTTTGACTTCGTTCGCTTTGCCATCTGCCCAAAACGGGGCCCCCGGGACATGCGGTATGGCCGTACCGGGGGCGCTGGTGCACCCGTTCGCGGACGCTTCAAACGGACAAAATTTAGCACATAAAATGACGTGTTGTAGACGTGAAAACATTTTTCCCCGAATTTCTGGAGAGACGTAAAGTGTACCCCTAGTTCAAATCCGGTCAGTTTCCAGCGGATTCGGCGGGAAACCGCAGGAAGCCCCAGGGATTGCCAGATAGCTAACGCGCGCATATGGCATGTGATAGGTGGTGCGTAGGCGGTCTCCTATCACCGCGCGGTGGATGGGCTCGATACTCTAATGCACCCCTGTAGCTGCTTCACAAAAAAAACCCGTTTCGGCACCATGAAAATGGAAAACGGGTCGCCCGTTGGTCGGATTGTAAATCCGCTCCCGGGGCCTTGCTACCCATCCTAGGTCCCACGCACGTGCCAAATATGGCCTCGTTCCGACAAACTATGTGGTGCCAGAGGCCGTTTGGTACGTCATTCCCCCTAAAAGCCATAGAACTCCGGACGTGATAGGCCTTTTCGTGAAGGGTCTTCCAAGAAAATTGACGTATCCCAATTCCGTCTTTTTTACTAGTTAACATGACGCATAAAATGACGCCACGCGGCTCCATGGGGTATTTTGACTTCGTTCGCTTTGCCATCTGCCCAAAACGGGGCCCCGGGGACATGCGGTATGGCCGTACCGGGGGCGCTGGTGCACCCGTTCGCGGACGCTTCAAACGGACAAAATTTAGCACATAAAATGACGTGTTTTAGACCTGAAAACATTTTTCCCCGAATTTCTGGATAGACGTAAAGTGTACCCCTGATAATCCACAAGTATAGGGGATCGCAGCAGTCTTCGCGGGTAGTAAAACCCAATTTATTGATTCGACACAAGGGGAGACAAAGAATACTTGAAAGCCTTAACAGCGGAGTTGTCAATTCAGCTGCACCTGGAAACAGACTTGCTCGCAAGAGTTTATCAATAGTAACAGTTTTATAGCAAGTAGCGAGTAGTGAAATAACAGCAGCAGAGTAACGAGACAAGCAGTAGTGATTATAGTAAACAGCAGGATTAAAATACCGTAGGCACGGGGACGGATAACGGGCGTTGCATGGATGAGAGAAACTCATATAACAATCAAGCAGGGCATTTGCGGATAATAATAAAACGGTGTCTAAGTACAAAGCAATCAATAGGCATGTGTTCCAATTATAGTCGTACGTGCTCGCAATGAGAAACTTGCACAACATCTTTTGTCCTACCAGCCGGTGGCAGCTGGGCCTCAAGGGAATCTATCGGATATTAAGGTACTCCTTTTAATAGAGTACCGGAGCAAAGCATTAACACTCCGTGAACACATGTGATCCTCACATCACTACCATCCCCTCCGGTTGTCCCGATTTCTGTCACTTCGGGGCCATTGGTTCCGGACAGCGACATGTGTATACAACTTGCTGGTAAGACCATAAACAATGAATATCATGATGAAATAATAACATGTTCAGATCTGAGATCATGGCACTCGGGCCCTAGTGACAAGCATTAAGCATAACAAGTTGCAACAATATCATCAAAGTACCAATTACGGACACTAGGCACTATGCCCTAACAATCTTACACTATTACATGACCAATCTCATCCAATCCCTACCATCCCCTTCAGCCTACAGCGGGGGAATTACTCACACATGGATGGGGGAAACATGGCTGGTCGATGGAGAGGCGTCGGTGGTGATGGTGGCGATGATCTCCTCCAATTCCCCGTCCCGGCGGAGTGCCAGAACGGAGACTTCTGGCTCCCGAAACGGAGTTTCGCGATGTGGCGGCGTTCTGGAGGGTTTCTGGCGACTTCGACTTCTCTCCGTGCGTTTTTAGGTCGAAGGCAATAAGTAGTCCGAAGGAGGGCGTCGGGGGCCGACCGAGGCCGCCACACACTAGGGCCGCGCGGGCCCCTCCTGGGCCGCGCCGGCCTAGTGTGTGGGGCCCTCGTGCCCCCACCTGGCTCGCCCTTCCGGCTCCGTAAGTATTCCGGGAAAATAGGACCTTCCGTATAAATTCCGAGGTTTTTCCCGAAAGTTGGATTTCTGCACAAAAACGAGACACCGAATCAGCTTCGCTGAAAACAGCGTTAGTCCGTGTTAGTTGCATCCAAAATACACAAATTAGAGGCAAAACAATAGCAAAAGTGTTCGGGAAAGTAGATACGTTTTGGACGTATCAACTCCCCCAAGCTTAGCTTATTGCTTGTCCTCAAGCAATTCAGTTAACAACCGAGCGATAAAAGAACTTTCACGAACACATTTGTTCATATGATGTAAATATTCTCATGCTATGGCTAACACTTAGGCAATTCATAATAAGATACATGCAAATAAGATCATCTAATAGCTATGTCAATCATGGAAAGGTACCAACAATTAATAATAAGCATCATGAATCATGTATATAAGCAGGATTGCAATGTTCATAAAAGAGTATGATAGAGTGGTATCTCGCTTGCCCATATTTGATCAGCAAAACATAAATGCTCAGGCACCTCTGAAGTTCATAGAATGACTAGAAATAGTGATTGTCAAAGATAAAAGCATCAAAGTTATACCACAATCAATCATATTTTGAGACAAGCATATTATACTAAGAATGACAGTTGTGCTCTCAAGAAAGTGCTCAAAGAAAGGATGGAGACACAACATAAAAGTAAAAGATTGACCCTTCGCAGAGCGAAGCAGGGATTAACATGCGCTAGAGCTTTTCATTTGTAAAGCAGGAGTAAAATTATTTTGAGAGGTGTTTGTTGTTGTCAACGAATGGTAATGGGTACACCAACTACCTCGCCAACCGGACTTCCAAGAGCGGCTCCCATGAAGGACGTTATTTCTACCAGCAAGGTAGATCATCCTTCTTCTCTTTTGTTTACACACGTATTTTAGTTTTATTATGGGTGACACTCCCCCCAACCTTTGCTTACACGAGCCATGGCTAACCAAATCCTCGGGTGCCTTCCATCAATCACATACCATGGAGGAGTGTCTATTTGCAAAATTAAGTTGCTTACTGATGAATCAGAGCAAAACATGTGAAGAGAATTATTAGTGAAAGTTGATTAATTGGGGCTGGGAACCCCATTGCCAGCTCTTTTTGCAAAATTATTGGATAAGCGGATGTGCCACTAGTCCATATGAAAGTCCGTCAAGAGTAAATGACAAGGTTGAAAGTTAAACACCACATACTTCCTCATGAGCTATGAAACATTAACACAAATTGAGAAGCATTTTGAAGGTTTAAAGGTAGCGCATGAGAATTTACTTGGAATGGTTTGAAATACCATGCATAGGTATTTATGGTGGACACTCTGGAATAACTTGGTTTTCATGTGTTTGGAAGCACGAGCAGCGTTCCCGCTCAGTACAAGTGAAGGCTAGCAAAAGACTAGGGAGCGACAAATCAAGAGAGCAATAATCGTCATAATCATGCTTGCGGCAAAATAAATTAACTGAGGCATAAAAGTGATACCAGAACTCTGAAGCAATGTAAATCATCGAGGCTTAATTGAATTTTGTTCAGTCATATGCATGCGTGAGCATGTGCCAAGTTAATTCAAACGAATTATTCAGAGGAGGATACCACAATATCATACCTATCTATGAATAAAACAATGCAAGCAAACATCCATGTCATGCTACTCATATTGATAAATTGGAGCTAAACATGAGAGATCATGAACTACTAGACTTTCTTAAATGACATATACCTCACATGAACCAACTAAGCATGCTCACATGGATGAGTATATGTACAAAAATGAAAACAAATAGAGTTCTGTTATCACCAGAATTTGACCGAGTCAGAGGTGGGCCGCGATCAAGATGGGCTTGAAGATTATTTACAGAAGAAATACGTGAATCGGCCTTGTATACGAAGTTTGGGCTAGTTTGCCCTTGTATCTGTAACATAGTAGGTTACGGGTCGGTTAGTTAGAGTTTGCCTCGTGCACGGTTGGGATTATTCCCACGTTAGAAAGTCTACGTACTATAAATATGTATCTAGGGTTTATGAAATAAACAACAACCAACGTTCAACACAACCAATCTCGGCGCATCGCCAACTCCTTCGTCTCGAGGGTTTCTTCCGGTAAGCACCATGCTGCCTAGATCGCATCTTGCGATCTAGGCAGCATAAGCTTATTTACGTTGTTCATGCGTTGCTCGTGCTGAAGCTTTTTGATGGCGAGCAACGTAGTTATCTTAGATGTGTTAGGGTTAGCATTGTTCTCTGTATCATATGCTGTCGTAGTGCAACCCTTATACATCTAGCCGCCCTTACACCTATCTTAGGTGTAGGGGCGGCACCCCGCTTGATCATTGTTTAGTAGATCCGATCCGTTACGGTTGCTCCTTGTTCTTCAAGGATTAGTTTAATATCCGCAATAGTTAGGCCTTACAAAGGGTTGGAGGATCCAGCGGCGTGTAGGGTGTAGTTTGCTAGCCCTAGACAGGATGTTCCGGGGATCAACCTCGTGTTGGTTTTTAGGCCCTGTCTAGGATCGGCTTACGATCACCGTACGCGAGCGCGAGGCCCAATCGTGAGTAGGATGATCCGATTATGCGGTGAAAACCCTAAATCGTCGTAGATCGCTTTAGCTTTATCTTGATCAAGCAGGACCACCATATATTCGTACACCTCGTACGAATCATGGGTGGATCGGCTCTTTGAGCCGATTCACAGGACAACCTGAGAGCCGATCGAGGCTCGTATTTAACGTTTACGTGTATGCCATGCAGGAACTAAGCGAGGCATTATCCAACACCTTCCTGACCAGGTATAGGTCAGGTGGCACGCCCTTGCGACAGCATCGGACGTGTGACCAGAAGGCTTTGCGGGCCGTCGCTCTGAGGGACCGGGGCCAGCCGCAGCCCTGAGTTGTTCCCGGCTCTACGGTGTTGCCGGCCGCTGCCCGCCGGTGGGTTTCTGACCGCAACACATTCTGGCACGCCCGGTGGGACAATCTTCGACATCCACCGCATCGCCATCTACATTCGAGATGGCGGAAAGCACTCCAGTCAAGTACGAGGATCTGACTGACGAGCTCAAGAAGAAGCATGACGAGATCAAAGCAGTCCTCGAAGCCGACCTCATCGGCTCTTTCCACAGAACCCGCTCCCATGGCATCAGTTGGAAGGGGTTCGCACCTGAAGGCGCGCTCGATGGAGTGGACCTGTCCGCCCCGTCAGAAGAACGCACCGTGTCGCCGCGTCGAGAGATCAACTTCATGGTGGCTCATTCGCTGCACCGCCACTCTGAGAGCCTGGTGAACACGTTGGAGCGTGTCGCTCTGCGCGTGATCCAGGAAATCATGAGCCATCAGTATTCTCCGTTAGGACCAGCTCTGGGGACTTACAAAGGAGAGATGCCACTCTAGTCCCGTCCACCGCTGCCGTTCGCGTTGGCAGCACCGGAAGTGCCGAACTCATCGGCATACGTCGTCTACAAGATTGGTGGTGACCCTAGTGACTACCAATTCCTACCTGAGGCGCCCAAGGAGATCCCGCACGGATACACGTGCGCATACGTGCCAGACTGCAGTAGCTGGGCACTCTCGAACCAGGCTGCGACAGCAGGGGTCTCTGGAACAGCAGGAGGAACGTCGGGAGCAGATCTCGAGAAGCAGACGTGGCTAGCTAAGTACGCTACTCCGACAAACCTCCAGAGCCCAGCTCCTGCAGTTGGCTCGGAACCGGAAAAGCAAGCATGGCTGGCTAAGTATGCCACCCCGGCGAATCTTCGTGGTTCGACACCTTCAGCCATCACCGCGGATCAGATTTGTACAATTCCGAAAGATCGGTTCGGCATGATGCCGAAAAGGAAGACATTCGGCTATACCAAGCCGTACCCCAACGAGTACGAATTGATCCCGCTACCACCCAAATATCGGCTCCCGGACTTCACAAAGTTTAGTGGATC
>NW_025900583.1:0-13863 GCF_022539505.1 Lolium rigidum | reverse complement strand
CCAGTATTGAGATTATTTGGAAATGTTGAAAAAGAGTTTGAATTAATAGGGCCGGCGGGAAATGAAACCGGGCCAGATTTAAATTAAAACGGCCTGCCCAGCCCACCACGGTCCACGAGACGCGTGGGCTGCCTCGACAGCGCGGGACCCGCCTGTCAGCGGCTCACTAACGCCGAATCGGTACGGGGCATCGTGGGACGTTGGATTAGAGGGAAGATCTACGGCGCTCGTTCGTCGTCGTCACCGGCGAGAGAAGCTCACCGGCGCGGCAGCAGCAGGGGGTCGGGGGGCGAACCGTGGGTCCAGCGAGCGGTGGCGGTGTTCCGTTCGAGGTTGTCGAGGACGAGGAAGAAGCCTGTAGCAGTGGCGTCGCTCGGGGAGGCTCCAGTCGACGGCGATTGCACCAGGGCTTCCGCGGCTCCGATCGATCGATTGGGGTTGCTCCGGCGTCGCTCGAGGTAGCTACTGGGTGGAGGAGAGGCAGTGGAGGATGGGGAACGAGAGGGTGTGCTCAGCTTCGTCCCGGGAACGTGGTATTTATAGATGGCAAGGGTGCTGCGGGGCGCGGGCGAGGTCAACGGTGAAGTCGCCGGTCCACCGCGGCGAAGGAGCGAGGAAGGTGCGCAGGAGGTAGGCGACGGCTAGGCGGTCCAGTGAGCGTCAACGGTGCGGTAGGGTAGGGTGTACGTTGGTCGCACGCGCGCGTGTACTGACGCGGCCGTGGCGGGCGGAATCGTCCTCTCCGGCGACGGCGGGTACAGTGCAGGTGACGCGAGCGTGTCCGACGCGCTCCACGTGTCGTGGCGAGTACCCCGGCGAGCGGAGGCGGTCGGGGTACGGCGGAGTACGGCGATGCAACGCGTGGCCGGTGGCGTCCGCGCGTGTACGGCGCGACGTCATCGGCATGGCCGGGCGATCCGGGCGCGCGAATGCCGGGCGTGTCGGCGTCCTTGCGATCAACGGCTTGTACCATCGTACTCAGGAGATCCAGGGAGACTTGGAGGACAAGGTGGTCGGGGTTTTCGTGGAGGGAAAGAGAGGGGAAGGTGTCAATGGGGAACGTGGCCGGCATGGCCTTGTCATGCCATGCTTGGCCCTCTCCTGGTGTTTCCTTGGCATGGTCTAGGTGTGGTGGTATCCAGGGGTCAATGCTAGGGCAGGTGGTGGTCAAGACAAGGCTTGGTTTGATCATATTTGGAAAATTGGGAAACTTCCCAAAGTTTCAAAGTCTCCTCTTTGCTTGATCCTATCTCTTGATCCAAAAAGAATTTGGGGTGATGGTCTTTACAAAAAGTTTTCCCCTTGATGTTGACTTGGATGTGTTGCAAAGAGTTAGCAAGGTTTAGTTTGAAAATTTTGAATTGCAAGGGTTCAAAGTAGTGATCAGACTATAATTGGCAGATTTGACCAATATCATATGTGAGCCAAATTTGAATTTGAAATTCATTTGAATTGTGTTTATTTGATTCCAAAAATTGGAATAAGTGTTTAGTATCATTATTCAACTCTTGGTGAAGGCCAAATTGGTCTAGGTCAAATATTTGGAAAAATGGCATAAACCATATGTGAGGGTTTTGTGAATTTCAAACTTTTATTCTTTTATTTTTCTTTGCTTCACTTTGACAAGAGTGAGGTTTATTTGGTGTTATATTGAGTTGGGTGAAAGGTTCAAACCATTTTAGGACAATGGAGGTGGCTAGGTCAAGATTTGATAGTTTGGCTAGGTGCCACATATGCCTTTATGCATAAGATGGATTTTATTTTGATTCTCACTTAAATTGGTTGGTAAGTACCTGGTTGAGTGTGTTAAGGTATTTCCAATCATCTACACAAGGTAAGCAGACAAAGTTTTAGTTTTTACAAAAGTAGCCATGGGCTTGCATATGTCCCTTTTTCTTATTTAATATCACCTCTTCTTATTTTGGTTTTTCAAAGATTTGTGACAAGAGAGTATGAGGTCTAGGGTTTTGTGGGGTTCACAATGGTTCACCACCATTTAGCAAAAATACTAAAGGTAGGGTTCAAGATTTACCTATTAGAGCTTATATGCCTATATATGTCTTTTTCTTTATTTTGGTTTCTCAAAATAGATCCATTTGTATTTGAGAAGATCAAGGTTTAGGGTTTTTCTTATTTGATTTCTCTCTCTTTTTATTTTATTGGGTTTGTGATATTCACTTGATTACTTTAGGGTTTTAGGGTTTACCACATAAGCATAATAACCCTCATCATGGCAAATCACAAGTATTAGATATGAGCACTAAGCCTAGCATCCAAAGTAAGAAAAGTTTTTGTTGGTTCTCATTTTTGGAAAAAGGAATTTCATTTTCTCTTTGTTTTGAAATTTGGGGTGTTACACCAATTCCATTCAACGACGAGCAAGATCCCAAATTTAGTATCATATGTTCTACCACCATAGATCCCGACCAGTCTAGCAAAGCACCATTAACTATATCATTGATTCCGAGGCCTTGCCAAACTTGTTGGGCTCGCGGACATGTGAACAGAGTGTGTAGTATATTTGAAAGGACACGGATGTCGCCTAGAGGGGGGGGGGGATGAATAGACGGTTTAAAACTTTTACGAGATGGGCTTAACAAATGCGGAATAAAACTAATGTTTACTTTGTCAAGCCCAAAGCCTATATACTATGGTTCACCTATGTGCACCAACAACTTATTCTAAGCAAAGGTTCACCTATGTGCACCAACAACTTAAGCTAAGCAATACAAGCAAGTATGTGATAGCAAGATATATATAACTTCAAGCACGATGGCTATCACAAGGTAAAGTGCATAAGTAAATAGCTCGGGTATAGAGATAACCGAGGCACGCGGGAGACGACCCCGGAGTTCACACTCTTGCGAGTGCTAATCTCCAGTGGAGAGGTGCGGTTGCTTAGTGCTCCCGAACGCCACAAGAGGCTCACCTTGAGGTGTGGTTGCTCGATGCACACCAACGCCACAAAGGCCTCACCCCAAGATGCGGTACTCACACCACACACCGAACGCCATGAAGGCGCCTCACCTAAATCTCCGGTGACCCTCGCCACAAAGGCCTAGGTCACGGTTCCACTAAGGGATTTTCTTTGAGGCGGAAATCGGGCCTTACACAAAGATTGGGGCACACATCCACAACTTAATTGGAGGCTCCCCTTCCATGTGGGGGGGGGGGGGTGGCCGGCCCCCTTAGGGGAGTCCACTTGGGACTCCTCCCCTTAGGGTTGGCCGGCCATGGGAGGTGGAGTCCCTCCGGGACTCCGCCTTCCTTAGTGGTTTCTTCCGGACTTTTCTAGAACCTTCCATAGAACCTTCCGGATCATTTTAAATCTTATAAAATGACTTCCTATATATGAATCTTATTCTCCGGACCATTCGGAACTCCTCGTGATGTCCGGGATCTCATCCGGGACTCCGAACAAATATTCGAACTCCATTCCATATTCAAGTTCTACCATTTCAACATCCAACTTTAAGTGTGTCACCCTACGGTTCGCGAACTATGCGGACATGGTTGAGTACTTACTCCGACCAAATAACCAATAGCGGGATCTGGAGATCCATAATGGCTCCCACATATTCAACGATGACTTTAGTGATCTAATGAACCATTCACATACGATACCAATTCCCTTTGTCACGCGATATTTTACTTGTCCGAGGTTTGATCATCGGTATCACTCTATACCTTGTTCATCCTCGTCTCCTGACAAGTACTCTTTACTCGTACCGTGGTATGTGGTCTCTTATGAACTTATTCATAGCTTGCAAGACATTAGACGACATTCCACCGAGAGGGCCCAGAGTATATCTATCCGTCATCGGGATGGACAAATCCCACTGTTGATCGATATGCCTCAACTCATACTTTCCGGATACTTAATCCCACCTTTATAACCACCCATTTACGCAGTGGCGTTTAATGTAATCAAAGTACCTGTAATATCCCAACATTTGGGGTTACAAAAAATAGAGGAAACAGGTGTGTGCATTGCATACATGCATAGAAAATCTGGGGAATTTTCGCGCTTTAAAGTAAAACGTCACAATGAATGAAGTTTCACTTGACCTTGGTGGAATTGAAGTAGCTCATCAAGTCAAGTGCTATAAACCTCAGTGTGAACTTTGTTAAAACCTGTTTTGGGTAGAGATGATTTGATCTAAGGGGTTAGATCAAATGGAACTAACACCACAAGACTTTAAACAATGATCAATTGCTTGATCTTATAAAAGATCATAACATGGTATTCTTTGCCATAACATAAGAACATCTATTAAATTGGAAATCAAGTAATAATAAATGGAGAACCCATTCTTCACTTATCTTCTCCATGTCTTAAAACTAATCCATGTCCTTACCATGAACCTCATGGTAATTCTTGAACTCAACACCAACACAAGCTTATCATTAAACCTTAGAGATGGGAGAAGCCTATAACCATCAAATAGATACTAATCAAACTCTAAGTTATTAACACTTAAAAGTTAAGAAACTACACTTGGGGTATAATTGAATTCACTTTAAAATTAATTACCAAATATGTTAAAACACAAGGACCTAAGTGCATAAAAGCCCCATGATACGTCTCCAACGTATCGATAATTTCTTGTGTTCCATGCCACATTATTGATGTTATCTACATGTTTTATGCACACTTTATGTCATATTCGTGCATTTTCTGGAACTAACCTATTAACAAGATGCCGAAGTGCCGGTTCTGTTTTATGCTGTTTTTGGTTTCGAAATCCTAGTAACGAAATATTCTCGGAATCGGACGAAATCAACGCCAAAGATCTTAGAATCCCCGGAAGCATCCAGAACACACCGGAGAGGTCGGAGGGGGGCCACGGGGCCACCAAACCCTAGGCCGGCGCGGCCGAGAGGGGCCGCGCCGCCCTATGGTGTGGCCCCCTGTCGGCCCTCCTGCGCCGCCTCTTCGCCTATATAAAGCCCCTGGATCAGAAAACCCGATACCAATTGACGAAACCCACGAAACCCGCCGGAGCCGCCGCCATCGCGAAGCCAAGATCCGGGGGACGGGATCTCCGTTCCGGCACCTCGCCGGAGCGGGGAAGTGCCCCGGAAGGCTTCTCCATCGACACCGCTGCCATCTCCACCGCCATCTTCATCACCGCTGCTGCTCCCATGAGGAGGGAGTAGTTCTCCATCGAGGCTCGGGGCTGTACCGGTAGCTATGTGGTTCATCTCTCTCCTATGTGCTTCAATACAATAATCTCATGAGCTGCCTTACATGATTGAGATTCATATGATGATGCTTGTAATCTAGATGTCATTATGCTAGTCAAGTGAGTTTTACCTATGTGATCTCCGGAGACTCCTAGTCCCACGTGTGTAAAGGTGACGAGTGTGTGCACCGTGTGGGTCTCTTAGGCCATATTTCACAGAATACTTACTCATTGAATGGCATAGTGAGGTGCTTATTTATATCTCTTTATGATTGCAGCATGTTTGTATCACAATTTATCTATGTGCTACTCTAGTGATGTGTTATTAAAGTAGTTCTATTCCTCCTGCACGTGTGTAAAGGTGACAGTGCGTGCACCGTGTTAGTACTTGGTTTGTGCTATGATCATGATCTCTTGTAGATTATGGAGTTAACTATTGCTATGATAATATTGATGTGATCTATTCCTCCTACATATGCATGAAGGTGACGAGTGTGCATGCTATGCTAGTACTTGGTTTAGTCTCGTTGATCTATCTTACACTAAAGGTTACTAAAACATGAGCATTATTGTGGAGCTTGTTAACTCCGGCATTGAGGGTTCGTGTAATCCTACGCAATGTGTTCATCATCCAACAAAAGTGTAGAGTATGCATTTATCTGTTCCGTTATGTGATCGATGTTGAGAGTGTCCACTAGCGAAAGTCTATTCCCTAGGCCTTGTTCCTAAATACTGCTGAGTTACTACTGCCTGTTTACTACTACTTGCGTTACTACTGCTGAGTTACTACTCGCTTGTTTCTTGTTTTCTTGCGTTACTACTCGCTGCAATACCACCACCATCAACTACACGCCAAGCACTTTTCCGGCACCGTTGCTACTGCTCATACTTATTCATACCACCTGTATTTCACTATCTCTTCGCCGAACTAGTGCACCTATTAGGTGTGTTGGGGACACAAGAGACTTCTTGCTTTGTGGTTGCGGGGTTGCATGAGAGGGATATCTTTGACCTCTTCCTCCCCGAGTTCGATAAACCTTGGGTATCCACTTAAGGGAAACTTGCTGCTGTTCTACAAACCTCTGCTCTTGGAGGCCCAACACCGTCTACGAGGAAAGGAGGGGAACGTAGACATCAAGCACTTTTCCGGCGCCGTTGCCGGGAGGAAAGGTAAAAAGGCTCTCATACTACGGTCTCAGGTAAAGTAATTTTCCGGCGCCGTTGTGTGTGTGCTCAAAGCTATTTCCTTTAGATCCTGCAATTGCATCTTGTTGTTTCTTGTTTACACTAGTTTGGCATAATGTACAAGAGTGAGCTTCTTATTCTATTTCCTGATTTAAAACATGGATTGTTTGATGCGAAAATTAAAAAACCTATGAAATCTTCTTTGCATGCTGGTAGTAATATTAGTATGAACGCTTTGAACACCATTGTTGACAATAATATAGAAAGTTCTAAGCTTGGGGAAGCTGGTTTTCATGATATTTTTAGTCCCCCAAGCATTGAGGAGAAAATTTTCTTTGATGATACTTTGCCTCCTATTTCTGATGATGATAATGATAGTGGTCTTTTTGTGCCACTTACTGCTGAGAGTAAATTTTGTTGTGATTATAATATGCCTCCTACGCTTGATGAGAATAATAATGATAGCTACTTTGTTGAATTTGCTCCCACTACAACTAATAAAATTGATTATGCTTATGTGGAGAGTAATAATTTTATGCATGAGACTCATGATAAGAATGCTTTATGTGATAGTTATATTGTTGAGTTTGCTCATGATGCTACTGAAAGTTATTATGAGAGAGGAAAATATGGTTGTAGAAATTTTCATGTTACTAAAATGCCTCTCTATGTGCTGAAATTTTTGATGCTACACTTGTTTTATCTTCCTATGCTTGTTACTTTGATTTTCATGAACTTGTTTATTTACAAGATTCCTATGCATAGGAAGCATGTTAGACTTAAATGTGTTTTGAATTTGCCTCTTGATGCTCTCTTTTGCTTCAAATACTATTTCTTGCGAGTGCATCATTAAAACTCGCTGAGCCCATCTTAATGGCTAAAAAGAAAGAACTTCTTGGGAGATAACCCATGTGTTATTTTGCTACAGTACTTTGTTTTATATTTGTGTCTTGGAAGTTGTTTACTACTGTAGCAACCTCTCCTTATCTTAGTTTTGTGTTTTGTTGTGCCAAGTTAAGCCGTTGATAGAAAAGTAAGTACTAGATTTGGATTACTGCGCAGTTCCAGATTTCTTTGCTGTCACGAATCTGAGCCCACTGCCCTGCAGGAAGCTCAGAAAATTATGCCAATTTACGTGATTGATCCTCAGATATGTACGCAACTTTCATTCAATTTGAGCATTTTCATTTGAGCAAGTCTGGTGCCATTTTAAAATTCGTCAATACGAACTGTTCTGTTTTGACAGATTCTGCCTTTTATTTCGCATTGCCTCTTTCGCTATGTTGGATGAATTTCTTTGATCCACTAATGTCCAGTAGCATTATGCAATGTCCAGAAGTGTTAAGAATGATTGTGTCACCTCTGAATATGTCAATTTATATTGTGCACTAACCCTCTAATGAGTTGTTTCGAGTTTGGTGTGGAGGAAGTTTTCAAGGATCAAGAGAGGAGTATGATGCAACATGATCAAGGAGAGTGAAAGCTCTAAGCTTGGGGATGCACCCGGTGGTTCACCCCTGCATATATCAAGAAGACTCAAGCGTCTAAGCTTGGGGATGCCCAAGGCATCCCCTTCTTCATCAACAAATTATCGGGTTCCTCCCCCGAAACTATATTTTTATTCCATCACATCTTATGTGCTTTTTCTTGGAGCGTCGGTTTGTTTTTGTTTTTGTTTTGTTTGAATAAAATGGATCCTAGCATTCACTTTATGGGAGAGATACACGCTCCGCTGTAGCATATGGACAAATATGTCCTTGGTTTCTACTCATAGTATTCATGGCGAAGTTTCTCCTTCGTTAAATTGTTATATGGTTGGAATTGGAAAATGATACATGTAGTAATTGCTATAAATGTCTTGGGTAATGTGATACTTGGCAATTGTTGTGCTCATGTTTAAGCTCTTGCATCATATGCTTTGCACCCATTAATGAAGAAATACATAGAGCATGCTAAAATTTGGTTTGCATAATTGGTTTCTCTAAGGTCTAGATAATTTCTAGTATTGAGTTTGAACAACAAGGAAGACGGTGTAGAGTTTTATAATGTTTTCAATATGTCTTTTATGTGAGTTTTGCTGCACCGGTTCATCCTTGTGTTTGTTTCTAACAAGCCTTGCTAGCCTAAACCTTGTATCGAGAGGGAATACTTCTCATGCATCCAAAATACTTGAGCCAACCACTATGCCATTTGTGTCCACCATACCTACCTACTACATGGTATTTTCCAGCCATTCCAAAGTAAATTGCTTGAGTGCTACCTTTAAAATTCCATCATTCACCTTTGCAATATATAGCTCATGGGACAAATAGCTTAAAAACTATTGTGGTATTGAATATGTAATTATGCACTTTATCTCTTATTAAGTTGCTTGTTGTGCGATAACCATGTTTATCGGGGAACGCCATCAACTCATTGTTGAATTTCATGTGAGTTGCTATGCATGTTCGTCTTGTCCGAAGTAAGGGCGATCTACACTCGAGTTGAATGGTTTGAGCATGCATATTGTGAGAGAAGAACATTGGGCCGCTAACTAAAGCCATGTTCCATGGTGGAAGTTTCAGTTTTGGACAAACATCCTCAAATCTCTAATGAGAAAAGAATTAATTGTTGTTGAATGCTTAAAGCATTAAAAGAGGAGTCCATTATCTCGTTGTCTATGTTGTCCCGGTATGGATGTCTAAGTTGAGAATAATCAAAAGCGAGAAATCCAAATGCGAGCTTTCTCCTTAGACCTTTGTACGAGCGGCATAGAGGTACCCCTTTGTGATACTTGGTTAAAGCATATGTATTGCGGTGATAATCCAGGTAGTCCAAGCTAATTAGGACAAGGTGCGGGCACTATTAGTACACTATGCATGAGGCTTGCAACTTATAAGATATAATTTACATGATGCATATGCTTTATTACTACCGTTGATAAAATTGTTTCATGTTTTCAAAATCAAAGCTCTAGCACAAATATAACAATCGATGCTTTTCCTCTATGAGGACCATTCTTTTACTTTCAATGTTGAGTCAGTTCACCTATTTCTCTCCACCTCAAGAAGCAAACACTTGTGTGAACTGTGCATTGATTCCTACATATTCGCTTATTGCACTTATTATATTACTCTATGTTGACAATATCCATGAGATATACATGTTACAAGTTGAAAGCAACCGCTGAAACTTAATCTTCTTTTGTGTTGCTTCAATGCCTTTACTTTGAATTATTGCTTTATGAGTTAACTCTTATGCAAGACTTATTGATGCTTGTCTTGAAGTGCTATTCATGAAAAGTCTTTGCTTTATGATTCACTTGTTTACTCATGTCATCACCATTGTTTTGATCGCTGCATTCTCTACATATGCTTTACAAATAGTATGATCAAGTTTATGATGGCATGTCACTCCAGAAATTATCTTTGTTATCGTTTTACCCGCTCGGGACGAGCGAGAACTAAGCTTGGGGATGCCGATACGTCTCCAACGTATCGATAATTTCTTGTGTTCCATGCCACATTATTGATGTTATCTACATGTTTTATGCACACTTTATGTCATATTCGTGCATTTTACGGAACTAAACTATTAACAAGATGCCGAAGTGCCGGTTCTCGTTTTCTCGCTGTTTTTGGTTTCAGAAATCCTAGTAACGAAATATTCTCGGAATCGGACGAAATCAACGCCAAAGATCTTAGAATCCCCGGAAGCATCCAGAACACACCGAGAGGTCGGAGGGGGGCCACGGGGCCACCAAACCCTAGGCCGGCGCGGCCGAGAGGGGCCGCGCCGCCCTATGGTGTGGCCCCCTGTCAGCCCTCTCGCGCCGCCTCTTCGCCTATATAAAGCCCCTGGATCAGAAAACCCGATACCAATTGACGAAACCCACGAAACCTGCCGAGCCGCCGCCATCGCGAAGCCAAGATCCGGGGGACGGGATCTCTGTTCCGGCACCCTGCCGGAGCGGGGAAGTGCCCCGGAAGGCTTCTCCATCGACACCGCTGCCATCTCCACCGCCATCTTCATCACCGCTGCTGCTCCCATGAGGAGGGAGTAGTTCTCCATCGAGGCTCGGGGCTGTACCGGTAGCTATGTGGTTCATCTCTCTCCTATGTGCTTCAATACAATAATCTCATGAGCTGCCTTACATGATTGAGATTCATATGATGATGCTTGTAATCTAGATGTCATTATGCTAGTCAAGTGAGTTTTACCTATGTGATCTCCGGAGACTCCTAGTCCCACGTGTGTAAAGGTGACGAGTGTGTGCACCGTGTGGGTCTCTTAGGCCATATTTCACGAGAATACTTACTCATTGAATGGCATAGTGAGGTGCTTATTTATATCTCTTTATGATTGCAGCATGTTTGTATCACAATTTATCTATGTGGTACTCTAGTGATGTGTTATTAAAGTAGTTCTATTCCTCCTGCACGTGTGTAAAGGTGACAGTGCGTGCACCGTGTTAGTACTTGGTTTGTGCTATGATCATGATCTCTTGTAGATTATGGAGTTAACTATTGCTATGATAATATTGATGTGATCTATTCCTCCTACATATGCATGAAGGTGACGAGTGTGCATGCTATGCTAGTACTTGGTTTAGTCTGTTGATCTATCTTACACTAAAGGTTACTAAAACATGAGCATTATTGTGGAGCTTGTTAACTCCGGCATTGAGGGTTCGTGTAATCCTACGCAATGTGTTCATCATCCAACAAAAGTGTAGAGTATGCATTTATACTGTTCTGTTATGTGATCGATGTTGAGAGTGTCCACTAGCGAAAGTCTATTCCCTAGGCCTTGTTCCTAAATACTGCTGAGTTACTACTTGCTTGTTTACTACTCTTGCGTTACTACTGCTGAGTTACTACTTGCTTGTTTCTTGTTTTTCTTGCGTTACTCTGCTGCAATACCACCACCATCAACTACACGCCAAGCACTTTTACGGCACCGTTGCTACTGCTCATACTTATTCATACCACCTGTATTTCACTATCTCTTCGCCGAACTAGTGCACCTATTAGGTGTGTTGGGGACACAAGAGACTTCTTGCTTTGTGGTTGCGGGGTTGCATGAGAGGGATATCTTTGACCTCTTCCTCCCTGAGTTCGATAAACCTTGGGTATCCACTTAAGGGAAACTTGCTGCTGTTCTACAAACCTCTGCTCTTGGAGGCCCAACACTGTCTACAGGAAAGGAGGGGGAACGTAGACATCACCCCACATTCTTATTTTAAGCATAACTATTTAAATATGTGGAATATCACAAAACTAAATTCATTTACATTACGAATTATAGTTCAAACTATTTGAATAAAATAAACTATGAGTACTGTGAAACTCATATGATCATGCCTTGGTGAAATCAAATATCATCATTCAAAATTGGGGTATAATCCTTATCTTTGGCATTTTGATCCCAATAATGATATAAATACCATCACATATGATATAGTGACTCAACCACAAGCATAAAATCATTCACAAGATATTTAGTAACAAAAGCCACTTGGCTATCCAAAAATAAATCACATGAGAGGATAATCTCAATGCCACATAGGATGAAGATATCTACATAGCTTGAACCCTAAGCTATGCCACCTCATGCTTAAAGGATTGCTATGGATGAGAGCATGACAACCAAGCACCTTACTCATCAAATTAAAGCAAGAGTCATCCACCCATGTGTCATGATATTAGAGCATGCCCAAGCCTATAAAAGGAACCCTCTACCTCATTCATCTCATCATCTTGCACCATGATGCAAGAAGACCAACACATTGAGCCACTCCATAAAATAGTTAGGATCAAGATGAAGCAGCTAGGAGGTGGGGGCATGCCACAAGATGCAGGTTTATCAGAATTCCTGAAGAACAAGCTACAGAAGATAGCAAGGTAGAAATTCTAAGGAAGACCACATATATAGATAATCACATCATCATTCCTAGAGTAGAACCTTAGATTATAGTCCAAGTCCTTGTGGAGTGAGAGGGGTAATTGGTAAAACCATACCTAAATATTTCTAGTAATAACTTAGGAAGCCAAACCTTGATCATTATAAATTGTGTAGTGATCACAAACCCTAAGAACTTAAAGTAGAAGATATAAGCTCATAAGTAAAGCTTAGAGTTAAAGCATATAATGTATATGGTGAGAAACCATTCATCATTATCACCAAAGTTAACTATAAAAAGAATTATAGCTACTTTAGTTACTTTAACAATAGATTAAGAATATAAAAGAAATCTATTGGTATAAGATAAAACCAATTCTCAAGTCCTTTGTAACTAAAGGAGAACAACAACTATTAAGCAAGTAACCACCTTATCATGGAAAGTGGAAATTAAACCCTATCCAATGCAATATGATGTCATCTCATCTCTATAACCAAAATTGCATCCTCATTAATATCTTATGCTTCAATTCATGAACATATATAAGAAAACCTTGTGCCACATTTTATGATTAAAACCATAGAAGTAGTGATCAACCATTAATCTTTGTAACCAAGATCAATCATGATGGAACCAATATCTACTTAGATCCTTTCAAATATAAAGATAATATAAACTATAATAAAAGGGGTTATGATAGAAACTATAAAACACTAAAACTTGGGAACTCATATAAAATCATGTGCAAGTGACCAACTCTTCAAATATGAAGCCAAGTCCTCATACTAACTTACAAAACAATTGGGATAAGAATAATCAACTCTAATTATCCAACATGGAGTTGCATCATAAATGAGAAAGAGAATTAAAATAAATGTCTAAATTCTTGTCTAATTAAAATTAGAGCAAAAGCTCCCATATATTTGTGTTTATTCAAAAACAATACAATAATACAATGATCCTTGAATTAGACCTCATGAAATACAAATTGATAAACATCTGAAAAACGAGAAAAGAATTCAAAGCTGAATTAAAACCGAGAGATTCAAATTTGAAAGAAATATAAAACATAAAATAAAAAAAACAGAAAAAGAAAATGAGAGAGAGCCACACCTGGACTCACTGCCGTCGCAGCCCACGCCGCAGCCCACCAAGCAGCCCAATGCCCGACTCAAAACCACAGCCCAAGCACCGGCCCGTACCTCTTCGTCCAAAATATCGAGGACACGTTCATCCTCATCCTCTCCAACGCACACGGGAGCCAGGCACGACGACGTGATCTCCTTCCCTCAGCGGCTGGCGCCTCCTCCTTCCTCGACGGTGTGACGAGGCTCACTTCTGCGCCTATAAAAGCTCCGAGATGAACACAGGCCCGAGTTCTTCCCTCTCTCTGTTAAATTTCGCCCAAATCAAAAACCTAGCTGAGCCGGCCAAACCCTAACGCCATTGATTGGAGCACCCCCGAGCCAAGCTGAGCACGCCATCGTGACCGCCTGTGATGACCCAGCGTACCACTGCATGGTGTAGTACACAAGTCGTTGACATAACACAAGTGAAACACCGTTCCACCCATATTACATCTCTCAGAGTGGTACAACAGAAACATATGCG
>NW_025900582.1:0-12430 GCF_022539505.1 Lolium rigidum | reverse complement strand
GTTCTGCCCCGTGAAACTCGTCGTCGACTTGGTCTTCACCACGGCCATGAACGGCTCGATTCGTCCCGACAGATTAGAGATGAACCGCCTGGACGAAATTGATCTTGCCGATGAGGCGTTGAAGCTCTTTTTCGTGGTCGGTGGCTGCATGGTACGCACCGCCTCCCCGACTCTTCGAGCCGATCTCGACTCCCCGTTCATGAACCGTAAAACCTAGGAATTGACCAGCCGTCACGCCAAAGGCACACTTCTTCGGATTCATTCTCAGCCCGAACTTCCGAGTCCGGTCTAGGACGCGCCGTAGATCGTCCAAGTGCCCCTCCATGGATACTCGACTTGACCACCACGTCGTCGATATAGATCTCCACCAACTTGCCGATCAGGTCATGAAAAATATAATTCATGGCTCAGCCGGTACGTTGCACCAAGCATTCTTCAACCCAAAGGTCATGACCACGTACTCGAACAGGCCTACCGCCCCGGTACCCTCGAATGCGGTCTTGTGTATGTCTTCCTGAGCCATGAAAATCTGATTATAACCGGCGCTGCCATCCATGAAGCTCAACACCTTGTGGCCAGCAGCGGCGTTTATCAACGTTTCGCCACGGGCATCGGATATTCGCCCTTTGGGGTAGCTCGTTAAGATCTCGAAATCGATGGCCACGCGCCATCGGCCGTCCTTCTTCTCCACCGAACTATACCGGAGATCCACTCAACATACCTGCATGGCCTCGATGAATCCGGCGGCCAACATTTTCTCAATTTCCTTCTTGACTTCTTCCGTAATCTCGCCTTCATCCGACGTGCTCGTTGTTGGAACGGCCGAAATCCTTTCTTCGTGGGGAGGCGATGCTCAATGATGCTCCCGTCCAAACCAGCATCTCTGTGTAATCCCATGCAAAGCAATCCGGTATTCCTTCAACAGGGCTATCATCCGTCCCCCGAGCCGCGGATCTAACTTCTTGCCGATAAAAGTAGGTCGAGGCTTATCCCCGGACCGATGTCAACTTCCTCTAGCTCATCAGCCGACGTGAACCCGTACCCTAGCTTCCCGTCACCTGTGAGGTCGACTCCGCATACTGGGAGAGCGGGCGATACGGATACAGCGGGCCGATTACTAGCGTCGGCTTCTACCTTGATCATCACCAGGATGTTTTGGCGGTGTCGGGGCCGATCCCATGGAGCAGCCTCTTCCTCGTCTTTGCCACGAGAGCAGTTGCCCTCGCCTTTATCTTCATCAAGGGGGTGCCCCAGTCTCTATCATGTTGATGTTGAACGGATGTCCTGGTTGGCACCTCCCGGGTGAGTACCGTTAATCCTGTCAACGGCACGCGCCGGTGAATTATGCGCTCCTGGTGTCGCCGATGTGCGCGACAACGGCAAGCATGGGCCGGAGTGGCACTTTTCCTTGGTAGGTTCTTGAGAGCTGACTCTAACAAAGAGTGCTGATTCTTCATGACCTCCTCGATCATCCGAACGGCGACATGCTCCAAAGTATTCACCAGCTCTCGGAATGGAGGCGCAACGAGTGAGCCACCATGCCACCAATCTCGTGGCGTACGGCCCCGGTACGTTCTTCCGACGGGACAGATAGGTCCACTTCATCGAGTGCGCCTTCCGTGAGAACTCCTTCCGCCCGACGCCATGCGGACGGGTTCTCAGCGATATGAGCCGATGAGGTCGGCTTCGAGGGTAGCCTTCATCTCGTTGTACTGCTTCTTGAGCGTCACGTGCAGATCCTCGTAGGTGACTCGGCGTGCCGCCCGCCATCTCAGTATGTAGATGGCGATGTGGTTGATGTAGACGATTGTCCCACCGGGCGTGCCGAATGTGTTGACTGCCAAAACCCACCGGCGGCGCACGGCCTTGTCAACACCGTAGAGCCGGGAAGAGCTCTGAGAGCCGCGGCCGGCCGAGACCCCTCCGAGCGACGGCCCGCAATGCTCTTCCTGGTCACACGCGGCGATGCGAAGTGCAAGGCGTGCCACCTGACCTATACCTGGTCGTAGAAGGTGATGGGGATGCCTCGCTTAGTTTCCTGCAGGCATACATGTAAACGTTAAATACGAGCCTCGATCGGCTTCAAAGTTATCTCGTGAATCGGCTCAAAGAGCCGATCCACCCATGATCCGTACGGGGTGCACGAATACTTGGTGGTCCTCGCTTGATCAAGATGAAGCTAATGAGATCTACGACGATTTAGGGTTTTCACCGCATAATCGGATCATCCTACTCCAAAGTTAGGCCTCGCGGCCACGCACGGTGCTCGTAGCCGATCCTAAACAAGGCCTAAAAACCAACATGAAGTTGATCCTCGGAACATCCCGTTTAGGACTTGCGAACGCCACCCTACGTGCCACTGGATCCTCCCCTTTGTAAGGCCTAACTATTGCGAGATATTAAACTAATCCTTGTAGAACAAGGAGCAATCGTAACTGATCAGATCTACTAAATAATGATCAGCGGGTGCCGCCCCCACACCCGAGATAGGCGTGAGGGCGGCTAGATATGCAAGGGTTGCACTACGTAAGCATGCTTAAACGAAGAACAATGCTAACCCTAACACATCTAATGATAACTACGTTGCTCGCCATCAAAAGCGCTTCAAGACGAGCAACGCATGAACAACGTGGGCTTAGTGCCGCCTAGATCGCAAGATGCGATCTAGGCAGCATGTCGCTTACTCCGATAGAAACCCTCGAGACGAAGGAGTTGGCGATGCGCCGAGATTGGTTTGTTTTGGGTTGAACGTGAGTTGTTGTTTATTCCATAAACCCTAGGTACATATTTATAGTCCAAGGGACTTTCTAATGTGGGCGTGCACCAAACCGTGCACGAGTAAGATTCTACCTCTAAACTAAGATGCGATCTAATATTTTATGCATACACGGGCAATTAAACCCAACTTGGTATAACAAGGCCGATCCACGTAATCCTCCATGTATACTTCCTTTAAGCCCATCTTGATTGCGCCCACCTCCGACTCGGTTAAATTCCGGTGATAACGGAGTTCAAAACAAGCATAACATATAGTAAAATGGCATTATATGTCACGGTTAAGCCAAAAGCCCCATTTCAAATATTTCAAACTTTTTCAAATTTGGTTCAAATTTGTAAGACATACAAGTTATAGCACACATAGTGCATACATGTTCACACATAGTGCAGTAGATGATAACCCATAGTTGAGGTCATTTGGATGTGGTCGAAAAAATGCTTGGATTAGAAATGGAGATGTTCGAACCCCGTGTTGGATTTTTTTGAACTTGATCTGTAGTACTTGGAAAAACCCTAGTTTAACCTATTTAATCATAGATCCATAGGTCGATTTTTTACCTTTTTATTATTATTATACAGCACATGTGTGTTTGCACGTCCAGTGAAACTCGGAGGAAGAGGGATCACATGGAAGGAGAAGAATGGAGAGCGATCCACGAGGCCCCTCTTATTTATGGTGTCCCCACTTTTCGGGTGATGTTGACTTGTTGTGCGGAGGTTGGCGCGTGCGCATCATTTTTCGGTGCGCGGGAGGTACGAGCGAGTCGAGCGCAGGCCGAGAATGAGAGAGATGTTTTTTTGCGTGAGGGGGGGCAACCGAAGGATTCTGAAGGACCGAGAGACTTCCAGTACGCATCCTGATGCGTCTTCTCTTGACAAAGAAGATGGCTGGGAGTTTGCGTACCTACCGCACGTGACTTGTGCTCACTGAAGTGTGGGACCTCACGCATGGGCACCACACGTCAGTGACAGACCTGTTGGTGTAAAAACTCGGGTGATTATTATACTGTATTAGTACAAAGTTTCCTATGGATTCAAGGGTAGGAAAGCCAAGTTCACTCATTTACATGAATTTTTTTTTCCATGAAGCCATGTTAACTCATCTATCAATTGGTACATTTTGGAGTGACCAAGAAGGATCCAGGCTTACTTTTTCTTTTTCATGTTTTAAACTTGCTTAAATCTTGGTCAAACCTAGGATTTGACCAAGATTTAAATGGGCATAAAAAATTCAAAAACAATCAAAAATAAATGAAAAATCAAAGCACATAGTCTTCTTATGTCATATAGTACGCATTCTAGTTGATAAACAAGGTCTAGACATATTTAAACCAGAAAAATCATGTATCTACCCCCTAACCCTAAACCCTGAATTTGTGGGACCCCCCAAAACTTGCAAATACGAGCGATGCATCCAAAAAAAACACACTCATCCCCTACCCCCATGATTTTGAACAGATTTGGAATCATGCAAAAGGTGGTTCAGAAAAGGCAATCGAACATCATGGATTGTTCATATTATTCTACATATATAGCTAGGGGAAATAAGAGACATGCCATACCAATGTTTTAGAAAATAGCACTTAAATTAGTTTGAAAACATGTTGGACTTCGTCGAGCTTAATTTCTTCCCACATGTGAGCTTGGTTCTACTACAGTACAACTACACAAGAACCATAAATGTCAAACTTTTGAATCATGGCCCCATATGCATTTTATGTATATATTCGCAACTTTTCATGCATGCATGAAAACTCGCAAAATATGTGCATTTTGGGTTGTCGCACATAAATGTGCTTTTACTTGTCTCGCCACCAATCCAATTTTCATTTGTGGGGAAACATGAAACACGATGGCCATTTCCAATGTTTCATGAGTTATCTCAATTTGCATCCATATATGCACCTGGTTACTACAAGATCGAACCAAGGTGAACTTGACACATGTTCATTTTCATGTTTTAAACTTGTTTAAATCTTGGTCAACCCTTGGATTTGACCAAGATTCATAAAAAATTCAAAAACATAGTCTTCTTATGTCATACAGTCAACATTCAAGTTGATAAAACAAGATCTAAACATATTAAAAGAAGAATCATGTATCTACACCCCCTAACCCTAAACTCTGTCTTTTGAAGTCAAACATGAAGATACGTGGTTTTGGGTTTACAAGATGGAAATTTCAAAAACCTCCGAAAAGCTTAATTTTGGAGTGACTAAGAAGGATACATGCTTACTTTTTCATTTTCATGTTTTAAACTTGTTTAAAGCTTGGTCAAACCTAGCTAGCTAGGATTTGACCAAGATTCAACAAGTGCGCATAAAAAATTCGAAAAAACCCCAAAAATGAAAAACCATAACACATAGTCTTCTTGCGTCACATATATTGTAAGCATTCAAGTGTTGATAAACAATATCTAGACATATCAAACAAGAAAAATCATGTATCTATACCCCTAACCCTAAATTTGTCTTATGAAGTCAAGCATGAAGAGAAGTGGTTTGGGTTTTCAAACATGGAAATTTCGAAAACCGCCCAAAAGCTTCATTTCGGACTGACTAAGAAGGATCCATGCTTACCTTTTCATTTTCATGTTTTAAACTTGTTTAAATTCTTGTTCAAACCTAGGATTTGACCAAGATTCAAATGGGCATAAAAACAATCGAAAAAATCAAAAATGAAAAACCAAAGCACATAGTCTTCTTATGTCACATAGTAAGCCATTCAACTTGATAACAAGGTCTAGACCTATTCAAACCAGAAAAATCATGTATCTACCCTAACCCTAAACTCATCTGTCTTATGAAGTCAAGCATGAAGAGAAGTGGTTTTGGGTTTCAAACATAGACATTTCAAAAGCCTCCCAAAAGCTTCATTTTGGAGTGACTAAGAAGGATCCATGCTTAATTTTTCATTTTATTGTTTTAAACTTGTTTAAATCTTGGTTAAACCTATGATTTGACCAAAATTTGATTCGGCATAAAAATTCAAAACAAATCAAATAAATGAAAAACTAATGCACATAGTACATCTTCTTATGTCATATACTAAGCATTCAAGTTGATAAGCCAGGTCTAGACATATTCAAACTAGAAAAATCATGTATCTACCCCTAACCCTAAACTTGATTTGTGACATGGAAATTTCAAAAACCTTCCAAAAGCTTCATTTTGAAGTTACTAATTAAGAAGGATCACTACAAGAAAAGTTTGGCAACTTTTCTTGTAGTGAATCCGAGCTTAATTTTTCATTTTCATGTTTTAAATTTTGGTCAAACCTAGGATTTGACCAAGATACAAATGGGCATAAAAATTCGGGGTAGCATCATACCCCCTCCTTCCGCGTAGAAAAAGTGTTAGGCGAGTAGTAGAATGGCATGACCAACAAGTTTCAAGTAAAATTTTGAATATGACCAAAATATACCAATTGATAGATGTGTTAACTTGGCTTCATGGGTGTGTGACCTAAGATTGAGCCATGGTACATTTTGCCAACAAAGTAGCAATTGAGTTGGCTTTCTACCTTAGTAGGCGTGCATTGGAAGGATGCATTATGCCGGCAAAGTTTTCAAACGTTCAAACTTTTCCGGTTTCTCATACCGTATTTGGCTCCTTGAGAAGCATTGATGTGATCATATGAGGTTATGCAAAACTTCGCCTTTCCCGTACTTGCCCGAGCACTCGACACCCCTCGTCCCATGGCGACTCCTCCGGCCATAGCCCGTGCACCCAGGCTCCACGACTCAGCCTCGGAGGGGTGTGCGCTAAAAGCTCGCAAATGTCTGTGTGCCATTGGTGTGCGATGAAGCGGGCGGCTACGTGTCTTGCTGTGGCTAGACTCCTGGCGCCCTTTGATCTAGGAGAGGGAGAGGAGGGAGGGGGGTCCCATGAAGCGGCGGTGGCCCAGGTATCGGCGGCAGCCCAGGCAGCAGCGGCAAAGTGGGCTGGTCGGAGCATAGGCATGCGCCGGGGGCGAACCTCGCCGGGTGAGGATGCTTCCATTGTGAAGAAGCACTTGCCATCCAGGGCTTCGTGTTCGCCAACAAACTCAGCGCCTCGGTCCATGGCGTTGCCGTCGTGGGGACGTCGGGGGCGGCGGCGACGTGCTGCAGCCCCGGCCTTTAGTGGGGACCAAAGTGCGGCCGAGCCACATCACGGCGTCGGCGAGCATTGGGGATGCCGATGGGCATCCAACGCCACACCGGATTTGGGAGGTTCTGGCGGGCCGAGCTCCAAACTTCCATCATCGGAGCCGAGGGCTTGGTACTTCAAATTCCGAATCGAGGCAATCCTTCGACCCCAATCAGCTTACGCACTGTGGTCCAAATCCGAGATATCTTGGCGGCGGCTATCGCTGGTTAAGCTTAGCCGGACCGCGGCAATCGACGATCTGCAAAACCTAGATGCCTTCGAGGATTTGCAGCAGCCGTCAATGCACTCGTGGAGGCATCGCATGCTGGTAGCAGCGGCGAATGCGGGTATGTTGTTTTACTCCCTTTGTATGCTTTTGTCATAAAAATCAATTTGCTAATTCTCATTCGATTGAAAATTAGACCCATTCACCATCAACTCTTAAACAGTGGACACTAGTAATATGTAGAACTAGAAATTACACAAGATTTATGTACTCCTAGTACTATTACTTCGACGTTGCATATTGTTTACACGAGGAAATTGCACAAACTACCGCTTAATTATTGCTGCCTTCGTTGCGTAAAACACTTTTTTAAACTGTAATTTTTTTCCGCACAAACCACCAACTATCGTGTTCCCATTGCGGGGAGGTTCAAATTTAGGATTGAGCTGTTTAAGAGCAAATCAGATGATCGGGGACCACCAACTACTATAGTTTTAATTGCAAATAGAATCGATTTTGCAAAATTATGAAACGCACATAACGTTTGAATTACTACAATTTTTTTGAAGGTTTGATATTTTCATCATTTTTGTGTGAATCTTACACCAAGTAACACAACTTTCAGACGGAATACAAAATATTTTCAAACTTCCTAGATTTGATAGCTCAAATATTTTTAATTACTAGTTTTTCAGTATTTTAAAAAGTCGAAACACTATATTTTTGCTGAATGTTAGAAAATATATTTCATGATTATCCCATATTAGTTAAGAAGTACATAAACTAGTAGTAGTAATAAAGAACAGAGGGAGCTTATGGAGATACATCCATTAAGGGCATGTTAGTGTGTGTTGGTGTATTACTTATGCCTTCTTTGGTTAATACACTTCTCTAGTGATCCCCGCAAACCCTCTATTCTTGCCTAGAATACAAAAACTCCCCATCAAAGTATTAGTGCATTTTTTGGATGAGTATTCGAGAGGATTGGGTGAACACCAAGTATTGCATAGGAAATTGGTACAATTGAATCCTTGGCTGTTTGATTTGTAGGATTGTTTCCGATAGGAATTTTTCCTAAGGATTTCTTTGCACAGATTCCATAGAAAATTAAACATCTACTCATGCCTCTTTTTAAGAATGCTTTACTTTTCCTATGGTGGAATCAAACAAAGTTTGGATTCTATGAATTCCTATAGGATTGGAGTGGACATGACATTGCAATCCTACATTTCCCTATTCCTACATCTTTCGGTAGGCATTTGCCTAGAATAAATAACCATGTGTATTACGGAGTAGCAATAAAATATAGGTTTATTTCTCTAAAGCATCTTGCACTGTACTAGTACATGGCTTAAGAGACAATATTTTTACCATTTTTTTGCGAGAAGACAATATTATTACTCCGTACCATAGTTACTAAGTACATTTTATTATGAAGTGATAGCCCTCATCAATGCATTGTGAATTATTAGGGCACTAGTCAGCAACCCGTGCCACCCGCACGGGCTAGCAATATTTGAACACGGATTAATGTCAAAAGTTATTTGAAGGATTTTATTTATTGGAAGATGTTATTATTACAATCACATGAACATATTTCTAATTTCCTTGCCAACATAATAAAACGTTATGTCAACATAAGAAAAAGTTAAATATATATTGTTCATTCCCGATAAGTAATATCGTTTATACATTGTGTCAAAACTTCGAATGACCTACAAAGGAAATAATCATGAAACATATGAACGTGGCAACTCATTTACATATTTATGCTTTGGGAAGTAATCAAAACTCTGAATACAACACACCCTCTAAATTTCCCTCGCACATTTGATGAAGGTGGTACATCATGATGGCTACAGTAATCCACTATCAGTCGAAGTGATAAATTAACCATATGTGTTATTCTATATCTGTAGATAGAAAGATCTGCATAGAACATAATGCTTGCTAAATGACATAATTATATCTCCTCCAATAAATATATCCACAATTGATTCATAAAATGCAGGTAAGCCTTAAATTGTATAATGATATTTTTATGACCATACCATTTTGAATTTCGTCGATAAATAACAATGTTGACTACAGGTTTTTAGGTTCATATATATGTACAACTTTGCCGACTAATGGGAAAATACATTGGTAAATTGTGTATTCAGAACTAAGGAATATAAATATGTTTCACACGACAAAATAATAAAGAAAACTGGTAGGTCTACATGAAACAAATAGATAGAATATATAGAGCCATGTAGTAACTAAGAATTGTAAATTAATATCCTCGAGAATATAATCTACTTATGACCATTTTCCTTTCCAAAACCCTAATACTCGAAAACAGCAACAAAAAAAAAGATCATTTCTGCAGATTAAAATATTTGAACCCAAGAAGACTATCCAGCAAAATGCAACTATATAAAGCAATCATTCAATCCATAATCTAAATAATTCATTATACTGCAGGCTGAGTTGCTATCCAGCAAAACGTAACTATATGAAGCAATCATTCAATCTATAATCTAAATAATTCATTATACTGCAGGCGAGTTGCTATTTCAACAGATACAATCTTTTGTTGTATACTACATCACCACATGTATTGAGAAGTGAAGTAAAAAATCATCAGTATTCCAAGGGAGTATCGGATGGAATCAAGACATATATCCGTGTAATACTAACGTTACTAAGAAGATAGTATATGCCAGACAATCAGAATATCTCAGTCACCTGAATAGATGCATCTTAAATCACTTAGAGCCACATATTTGACTCTTCGACACACATGACTATGTTCTCTTTCATGTTAAAAAGGGGAAAATACCCCCTTGTAACATTTAATAATGCAAGATCATATAATTTACAGTGAATATTCAGATAATGATATATACCATGAAGAGTCCAGTCCAACCTTCCACCAGACAGACAACTATATCAACGTAACTGATTGTAATAGTGGAAATATTAAGGGGTCAGATTAGGCCAAGAATAGAGTGAAGGAAAGAATATCTAGGAAGATTGCAATGGAGTACGGAGAAGTTGGCAATTTAGCTTTTTCTTACATTCCAAGCATTTATAATCCTGACATTTGTATTCTAGAAACATACTCTAGGATATCCATATTCTAGAAAAAAATAAATCCTGGACCTCCATATTCTAGAGAAAAAACACTCCTCACCCTCCCCATTAGGTGCCAACTCCGTCGTCCATTGCGTTCCATCGATGCTCCAATAATACTCTTATATACCTCAAACTGGATAAATTTCTATATCTGATGTAAGGTGGTGCTCTATCAGATACGTTAAATCCAAACCATGGAAGTTAGTAAATGTACTGCTCCTGGTTCCTGAATTCCCTACGTAACCATGTAAAGGCTAACTTCAATATATACAGATAGTTGCTATGTTAGCCAAAGGAGTGTGCCATATAGATAATTCCTTACTTTAGGATTTCTTTATTCAGTATTAGTGGTACGTACTTCATCATTCCCATACATCCATCACAATTATCCCTAGTTCTTCTCCTTATCTCTCTCTTCAAATCTTGATTCGTTGAAACTGTAAGCTGATATTCATTAGAGCTGTTTATTCAAATGCAGAAAAATTAACTGACATGTAACATCACTCTGTTTCTCATTTTTCAACAATGCACAAATATAATAGGCCTACATATATCTGGCAAGTACGTAACATGTAAGCCTTCTGTAGAGAACATGCTTTCTCACTCTCTGAACACATATTCAGAGAAGGAAATAAAACGCATATATTAAATTCAGATGGACACATCACACTTGTACTGAAGAAATCCCATATAGCAACTTGTAGGGAAAAGCTCTACCCGCAATGTCAGTTAATGTACTTCATAACTGCTCTACCAATAACAGATTGCATGTAGAGTTTGCCAATTTCTTTGGAATCTAAGCATATCATGGACTATACAGAGTTTGCAGTCAGATCGGTAAAACACTAAAAGATAGATTCATATTTTGCAACCTTCATCCATTATATAGCAAAATCACCAATTTCTTCTACTCTCCAGATGTGAAAAAAGAATAATGGATGGAGGGTGCATACCTGGTCGCACAGGACCTCGAGCATAGAAGCAGCATAACATCAGCGCGAGGAGGTAGTGAGATGATACAGTGAGAAAGGGCGATGCAATATACGCGACACAGAGGCTCGACGCCATCATATTTTGCAACCTTCATCCATTATATAGTAAAATCACTAATTTCTTCTACTCTCCAGATGTGAAAAAAGAATAATGGATGGAGGGTGCATACCTGGTCGCACAGGACCTTGAGCATAGAAGCAGCATTAATAGTGTATGGACGTAAACATCGGCGCGAGGAGGTAGTCAGATGATACAGTGAAAAAGCCAAGAACGATGCAATATACGCGACACAGAGGCTCGACGCCGGCGGCGATGACCAGCGGGAGGGTCCTGGCTGTAGGAGGAGGCTAGGTTGGTCCACTTGATGAGGGCATATCACATTCCAAATTCCCAGGTGAGGAAAGGCGCATGATCCCACTCCACAATTACCTGCCCAAATTTGATGCCGAGATGGTGAGTTGGTGACTACTCAGGCGAGCACGGCTTCCTCCATATCGCATCTAGCAGACCATTGCGATGAAAATTTTCAGGCTGAGAGAAGGAAAGAGAGGAGTAACGTCTCGATCCTGCTGTTCGGTAGAAGCCGGCCGGTGGAATCTCAACGAAAAAGGTGAAGGCCCGTGAAATAAGACCTGCCATTATGCTTCTTAATCTACTGGTCATCATCTTCCTGTACATCTTCTGCGCGTGAGGCTGTGGCCGAAGACGGCATGCTCTTAGGGCACCAGCGCGAGGAGAAATCTTTTAGATCGTTTGTATCAAAGATGGATGTCTGCATCGATCTTAACTGGAAAAAGAATCAGATTGCTATCTATCGTGATGCATGATGACTCTAGATGATGTACCCGTAACTGAATGCTTAGATTTACCTGGACAACCAATCTTATATCTATCGTGATATTTTTTTTGACAGAAACCGTGATTGAATTCTCATTCTCAGAGGACCATCGGTGAAAACTGGGTCGTACGATGTAAGCTATTAAACAACCGTGACGTGCCTAGGTGACTTCCTTTTGTACATTAAAAAGCATGACTTTTCAGGATAATCTTAACCATACATTTTAGATCTAATTGTCTTAATTATTAAGATGATGTGGATTAACGTGGAAGCTTTTACGGTGCCTCCAATTAGTAAATATAAGATGGGTCGCACGTGATTTACGAGTACACCGCACGATCGAGA